>NC_056733.1:167844858-168144858 GCF_019279795.1 Protopterus annectens
ACTTCCTTTTTTCCCCAGAGGTTCTTCGGGACCTCTTGTCTCAGGGTACTATTCAAGAGGTGCCTGTGTCCCAAAGGGGGAACATGTTTTATTCTAGACTGTTTCTAGTGCCCAGAAAAGAAGGTATTTGGAGACCTATTCTAGACCTCTCCCATCTAAACACCTTTCTGAAGGTGCCTTCCTTTGAGATGTTGTCCCTTTTTCCTCTCTTGCTCCCTCAGGCCTTTCTTGTGTCTCTGGACCTCAAGGATGCTTATCTCCATATTTCAATCCATCATCTTTTCAGGAGATTTTTGCATTTCTCTGTTGCTTCCTGGCATTTTCAGTTCTGTGCTTTGCCCTTTAGCCTTTCTACTGCCTCGAGAGTGTTCACCAAATGCCTCGCTCCTGTGATTGCCTTTTGCAGGCTTCAAGAGATCTAAATCTTTCCTTATTTGAATGACCTGCTGATTCAAACATCTTCTCCAGCGGTCCTTTTGCAAAATCTTCATTTTACCATTTCTCTTCTTCAGAGCCTGGGGTTCACAATAATCTTCAAAAAGTCTTCCCTGACTCCTTCTCTGGATCATGTCTTTCTGGTTTGCAGGTTTCAAACAGTGCCAATGCTGGCATCCCTGCCTCCTCCAAAGGCATTAACTCTCATTTCTTTATTTCAAACTCTTCCTTCCCTAGTCTCCATTACAGCCAGGGAGTTTCTGAGAACTCCGGAGTTCATGGCTTCCACTATTCTGATGCTCCCTCTGGCCATGCAATACTTGAGGAAGTTCCAGTGGTTTCTGAAGTCGGTGTGGCTTCAGCATGTGCATACTCTAGACTTTCCTGTTCCTCTTCTCCCATGTCTCAAGAAAGAACTTCTGTGGTGGATTCAGCAGTTGTCTCTGAATCCAGGGCTCCCTTTTCAGCTGCCTCTTCCCTCTCAGGATCTGTTCACAGACACTTCAGATGTGGGATGGGGAGCAATGTTTGGCTCCTTGAGGGTTCAGGGAGTGTGGTTGCCTTGTCAGTGGAAGGAGCACATCAACATCAAAGAGATGAGGGCTCTTCTGCTGGCTCTTCAGGCCTTTCATCTTCTCTTCTCTCCAGGGCCTCTCAAGGTATTCATAGACAATACCACAGTCATGTGACATATCTGTAAACAGGGAGGTACGAGATCTTACTGTCTTTGCCGGCCTGCACTTCTGGTATGGGATCTGGCTATACAATATCGGGTGACTCTTCAGGCAGTTTACATTCCTTCAGATCAGAACATTGTGACAGACAATCTGAGCAGGTCCTTCATTAATCCCATGAATGGATGCTTCACAGGGATGTGTTTCTGGACATTGTTCACCAGTGAGGTACTCCTCAAATAGATCTCTATGCCTCCCCCCTGAATGGACAACTTTCTCTGTTTTGTGCCAGAGTCCCAGGTCCTCTGGTATAGAGGGTGGATGCCCTCACCTTTTCTTGGAAGGGGATGTTTCTTTATACATTCCCTCCCCTTCCTCTCCTTCTGAGATTCCTGTTCAAGATTCAACAGGATGCTCCCAAAATCTTGTTGGGGACTCCCTTTTGGCCACAACAGCATTGGTTCCCTCTACTTCCCCATCTAGTCAGTGGCAATCATCACAAGTTACCCCACAGGGTGGATCTCCTTACACAAGACAAGGGGTCTCTCATCCATCCCCACCTGTCCATGCTTCAGTTGATGCTGTGGGTGATAGGGTTTTGATTTCTCATAGGACGTGCCACAAGTCCTGCAGGAGGCCAGGAAACCTACTAGTAGGAAATCCTACTTATCTAAATGGAAAAAGTTTTCTATTTGGTGTCTTTCTCATGACCTGGACCCACTTTCTGTGGATGTTCGTTTGGTTCTCTCTTATTTGTGTGAGTTGCTCTATGCTGGTTTGGCCTATTCATCTATTAAAGCTTCTAGATTTGAGGCTAAGCAGTTTCTTAAAGGTGTCCTTAATATTAGACCTCCCAGGAAGCCTGTTCCTCCTCCCTGGGATCTTAATTTAATTCTGGAAAAATTGACTCAGGTTTCTTTTGAGCCTGCTGTTTCAGCTTCCTTGCAACATTGCTCTTGGAAGACAGTTCTTTTGTTAGCTCTTACTTCTGCCAGATGGGTGTGTAGGTTGCAAGCCCTTATGGCTTGTCCACCTTTTTTGATATTTCATGAGGACAAGGTTTCCTTGTGTACTAATCCTTCTTTCATGCCCAAGGCAGTTAATGAGTTGCCACTTAATCAGTTTATTAATTTGCCTACATTTTTCCCCCTCTCTGCAATCAGGCAGTGAGAGGGTGCTGCATACCTTAGATGTGCATAGACAGCTCAGATTTTATTTGGATAAAACTAAAGCTATCAGAAAATCTGAGCAGTTATCTGTTTCCTTTCATCCTAGGTCTTTAGGTTTGGCTGTTTCCAAGCAAACTATTTCTACTTGGATTTCTAAGGCTATTTCCTTTTGTTACACTTTTCATGGCAAGAGCCTTCCTTCTTCTGTAAAGGCTCATTCCACTAGAGCTGTGGCTTCTTCTGGTGCTTTTTCAAAGGCTTAGACACTAATTCTATTCCTGAAGATGCTACCTGGACTTCTGTGCATACCTTTACCAAACATTACCAGTTAGATGGTATCTCCAGGGCTAGAGCTGGTTTTGCTGCTGCCATTCTTCATGGCTTCTTCTAGGGCTCTTCTGCTTCCTCCTCCCAGGTTTCTTCTTGACCTTTGGCCTCTCCCATTTGTAATGAATACTGCAGCAATGAATGTAAGGACATAGTACAGTTATGTAAAATCTTACCATAATGGTAGATGTCCTTGCCTTCACCGCTGCAGTATTCACTCCCTCCCTCCATCGCCCTGGTCTTTTTTCCTTCCTGGATATGCAGGTTCTCCTTGGTTTTTCTCGGACTGCTGTTCCTACTGCAGCAATCAGTTATGAAGATGGTATGCCTGAACATCACCTTTATGTCCTACCCCATGCAAGGAGTGTGCAGGTGATGTTCAGCATACCTTAAAGCAATGGTAGACTTTGGTAAACTGGCCGGACATTGGGCTTCATGGCAGGGAATCCCATTTGTAAGGAATACTGTAGTGTTGAAGTCAAGGACATCTACCATTTCTTCTTGAGACGTAATCACCTGCAGATGACTGCAGATCTTGCTCATTATCCAAGAAATTGGTTATTGAAACTGTATATTAATAGGAGGCATTATTTTTGCACTTCACCTTTAAAGTGTATTGAAAATAAATTAACTGAAAAGTAAAGGAGCTCTCACTAATATTCGTGAGGATGCTAGGAATGAAAAAGTAGTCATTTTATTTTGTTTTGTTTTGTTTTTTAATTCTTTATTAAATAAAAGTTGTTTGTGCACAGTTTAATTAATTAAATTTAATTTAATTTAACAGTGCAGCTGTTTAATTTCTAAAATTTGTTGCCCTACTAGGTCTGGTGACTATCTGCTATGTCCTATAGCCATGTATCATACTTTTACCCCCTTCTCCCATCTGACATCTTTAGCTGACTTACTACCCAGGTTTTGGCTGCTGCTGCCCCTGCTAAGTCACCAGACAACAGCACCATCATCTGGGTGGAAACAAGATCAAGGCATCTTGGCATGGCATGTATGGCATCAAAGTAGCAGTTACAGGGATTTTTGCCTGCTGTCCTACTCTGATTTGTGGAGAAAAATGTATGGTGACATCAGTGCATGTGCATCATACTTCACTGAGGACAACACAGGAGATCTACCTGACATGCTTGATATGCTGTGGTAATACTGGATAACTGTCTAGTAACTATCAGGAGATAATCCACCATTGGCTACTCCCAACCCATTCCCCAGTACCAACTCCTAAGATAAGTAAGCTGCCATCTTGCTGCTCAGTCCAGTCTGCCCACATTGATCTCATGATGCTTGGGATGCTAATCAAGCTTGGGTCACTAGTCTTCCAGACAGATGTCCAAGTTCTATGACAAAAGCCATGCTTGTTTCAGATGTTTTCAGTAGTAAAGACTGGGAGGTGAAGCCTTGCATTACTTTTGATTTAGTTTTCCTGTAAGTTGTGCCTACCTTAAGGGTGTTTTGCAATAGAAGTATGATTTTTTTGTCACACTACACAACAATAAAACAATTCCAGAGACAGAGTCTGTTGAAATGTAGGGTTTTGAAAGCTAAATTTTAGATTCCACTTCTAATCCTTGGATAACTAAAACCCAGAGAACTACAACACAAAAAACAAATGAAAATTTCGTTAACATCAGGGAGCTGTTCTAACCATTCATTAGCCCTGCAAAATCCCAGACTGTTTATCGCTAACACTATCTGTAAACTATTTATTTTTTAAAATATCAGCAAGTGGGCCTCGGATTTTTTAAGTGGTTTGAAAGCTAATTTTAACAGAGGTATACTTTTTGTAGTCTACTACAACCACAATTAGGTCCTGTGAATCTGGGTACTGTCCATAACTGCTTTTCAGCAGTCTGCCAATTGCAAAAGCCTTCCAGAGCAGCTCTCACACTAATAACTACAGAGATAATATCCTCTGCATTTTACTATATATGATAGGGGTCTTATGGACCAGAAATAGGAAAAACGCTGTGGTAACTAGCAGTATCTAGTGAGTGCTTTGCTGCATAACACTAAAGATAACACTTTACCCCTTATGATTGGCATACAAGCCTAGTGAGTGAATGTTTAATTTGTTAAATGCTAATCCTGCATTAATGAGTTATTAGTGGGGAATGGTGTACTATATGTTGTATTAAAGAAGGTGTTGATTCCCTTCTGGACCATTGTTTAAGGTGAATTCTGAGCCTGCCTGCTATTCAACCCTAACTCATACCCGGGGATTATAGTCTAGACTCCCGTAATTTACTATGCATTTGTTTTAATACATGGCAATCCAGGTATTCTTATGCATTATACATCTAAATTATAGCTTAAAGCCAATGTATGGTCTGCAGTCCTACTGAGCCTATAAACAGTATCCTGCTACTTTATAAAATCATAGTACTACTAGCTTAAATGTGATTCTAATAGCTTCTATCAAAAATAAGGGAATGTATATATGATAATTGTTTATTTTTGTCTTCATGTAATTTTTTTTGATTAATTGCCATAACTACCAGCTATGTGCTAACTCTTGTTTCTCACCACACTTTGTCTCTCTTTCTCCCTTAAGTGCCCTGCTCTCCATTGCGCTGTTCCTGAAATAATCTCTAAGAACCTACCTACCTGGTGACAAAGAACCCTATCCAAATACCTGTGGTCTCATCTAACAGCCTTATATTCCCTGCACACTCTCTCAAGGAAGCAAGAAAGTATGTGGTTGTCTAAGTCCTGCTTGTAAAGCTGACCACCGTCTACTATTGCTTCAGGGGTTCAAAGGTATTCTCCGAGCCTGGCCAGCCAGCAGCCTTTACCCCCCTCCTATCAACCCTCTAACCAACACACCTCTTCTACTTTATAGTAACCCCTTTTACTAGCTATTGCTTCTTCCCAAGTTCTAAACCAGCTAGCTTCCTTACATAATTACCTGCAATACTAGATCTGTCTACTAGGTGGCACCCTTACCCCATCCTTTATTTCCTGCTTATCCCTCTGTTATTCTTCTTTAATTACACTACATTTCTTAAGTCATAGACCTGCTCTTAATTTTCTTACTCTACCCTTTACGTCAGCTGTCTACACCCACCTGTTTTCTCATAGGCTCCTGATGTATCTTTGATCTTTCCCACTCCTGACTTACCTAACTTATCTTCAGTAACCAGCATTGCTGATTGTTTCTTCTCAAGCTTCTCCTTCACTTGTCTCTACCCGCTCTGTTCGCCCTGTGGGCTCACTCCACTCCCCTACCCTACCCCCAATTCCCACCCACCCACCCACAGGGGACTTACTCTTATACTATCTAACTACACCCCTTCCCTCTTCCACCAATCACAAAGACCTTCACCATTGGCCAACTAACTCCAATTCCCTCCTTTCACTTACCACTCCCTATCTCTCCCGCCACACCCTCCGCCTCTCCCTTTCCACACCTAGTATACCTCCATGTCTATAACAGAAACCTAACAACTTACCCATCCAAATGTATAAGCTACCCACCCCAGTCCAGTTACAGAGATTACTCATACTCACACTTCTACCACCTTTAACTTTAGCCTACCTGCTAACCTCCTATGAATACCCATTATATTCACACCTTCACTACCCCAATAAGATAACTACCTCTCCTTCTCTACCTATCTTCACTAACCATGTTAACATAACATCTACACCCAGCTATACTAGCAAAATACCATAAGATAGCCCGCATTAGATATAACTCTCCCAATCCCAGAAAATCTCTAAATCTATATAGTAAATTCCCAAATCAAAGACTTCAAATACTACTCCTCTCTTTAAAAGATGGAGACATTCACCCAAACCCAGGCCCAACAACTGCTACTACCACTCAACTCCTCAACCCCAACCCCTCTACTATTTATTCCCTTACCAAACCACCAAACTCACTCTTATTAGCTCACCTCAATATACGAAGCATAAATAATAAAGTTGCACAACTCCATGCTCTCTTGGACGTCTACTCCTCTGACATTCTTTGTTTAACAGAAACTTGGTTAAAACCTGTAACTAAAGACAATGAAGTCATCCCACCCAGTTATATCTTACAACTTGACCGAGCAGTCAAGAAGGGTGGTGGGATAGCTATCCTATTTAAATCTGGGTTACAGATTACTACCTATGACTATAAACCACCTCAAGACTCTAACACTGAAATTCTTATTACCAAGCTTCAACTTAACACATTCAAATCCATTTATATTATCTGTATCTATCTTCCTCCTGGTAATAACATTGCCACCATAGAATATATCCTTTGTTGGTTATCTCAAAACGTACCCCAATAAACCATAATCCTAGGTGATTTTAACATTGATTAAAGGAGCTGTAGCAGTAGCCACCCTACCACCCATATTAACCTATTTTTTTTTTCTCAAACCATTACCTCCCCTACCAGGATAAACAAGCCTAATAAGAAGGAAAGTACCTTAGATTGGAGTCTCATAAATAATCATCCCCAGACATATGAAGCTGGAACCCTCCCTGATGATGTAAGTGATCACTCACTTACCTATATCATCAGGCATAAAACCAATCTACCCATTCCAACCACTTTTAGGACAATTAGAACCAAGAAAAGCTTTAACCCCCAATCTCTTCCAAAGAGAACTAAGAGCATATAACTGGTTTCCCTTAAAATACTTCCCACTGGAGGAAGCTGTTAATCATGTTAATTCTAACTTCCTATCCATATTAGACCACCATGCACCAACCTGCTCTATCAGAATGAGAACTAAATCTGCCCCATGGCTTTCAAAAGAAACCAAGCAAAAAATCCATCTTAGAAATAAGTACTGGAATAAATATCATTTAACTAAAAACCCTGTAGACCAACAAAACTTCGGACAGCTGAGAAATGACACTAGAAAAGCTATATTGTCTGACAAAAGAAACTACTACCTACAATTCCAGCATACTCACCATAATAAACCACAAAAGTTCTGGGTGAGTATTAACCAGTTATTACACCCAGGTCAATCCATCACACCAAACCCACAAGACACAGACTAGGAGAATCCCAAGCAGACTGCTAATGCCTTTAATACCTTTTTTACTGAGGCCATTCAAACTCTTGCCAGTCAGTTATCAACTCAGAACTTAACTATATCTAACTCTAACACTATTCCACCCCCTCCATTCTCTTCCAACCAGTCCTAACAACATATATTCTTACCCTTATCCAAAAACTGAAACCATGCTCTCCTTCAGCAGACCAACTACCCGCTGAATATCTACAAAAAGCAGACAAATCCATTGCCTATTCCATTTCCATTCTCATCAATAGAACCATCAGTGAAGGACACATCCCTAGAATCTGGAAAGACTCCCATATGATTCCCCTTCATAAGTGTGGAAACTCTACTGAATTCTCCAATTACTGTCCCATAGCCCTACTTTCTCCCTTGGCAAAGATCATGAAAAAATGCATCCACAGGCAATTGCTAGACCGCCTAATCCAAAATAATTTATTTTCCAGCTGTCAACATGGTTTCAGACCTTCCCACAGCACTACTACTGCCCTCCTTTCCCTTACTGACTGTATTAACAAAAAACATAACCTCAACATGCTTTCCTCTGCACTGTTTATAAATCTGTCCAAGACATTTGATATGGTAAATCACCAGATACTTATAAATATCCTCAAATCCCTGTCACTAGATGCACTAGCTATAAAATAGTTCCAGTCCTACTTAGATAACAGACAGCAGACTGTGCTTTGGCACAACATTCTATCTACCCACCTGCCCGTTTACCTTGGTGTCCCTCAAGGGTCCATATTAGGACTTCTCCTGTTTTCTATATTTATCAATGACCTTCACCTAGCAATCCCCCAAGCTACATGCATACAATACTCAGATGATTCCATACTTATATGCTCAGCCACATCAATATCTGAACTTCACTCCCTTACCCAAAAGGTGCTTAACACAGTTGAACAATGGTTTACACAGCACTGTCTCATCTGAACCCCCAAAAAAACTAAACTCCTCCTTTTTACTCCTACTCATAAGTCCCCCCCATAGATTTCACAGTAATATCTAATAATGGTACTCTCATATCCCCAGATCCAACTACCGAACTATTAGGTATCACCATAGATAACAACCTTAACTTCAAGACCCATATCAACAATACTCTAAAAACTGTTAATAGAAAACTAGGCTCTCTCTACAGGATCAAACCCTTCCTCTCTCCTGCAGCTAGAATAACTATTGCTCACACCCATCTAATCTCTACTCTCCTCTATGCCTCACCCATATATACTAATCTATCTAAAAACAACCTTAATAAAACGGAAAACTCCATCAATAACATAGCCAGATTTGCTACAGGCAACCCATTCAGAAGCCACCACTGTTATAATCTAAAGCAGCTAGGATGGCTTGAATTACAAAATCAGCTTAAATTCCACCAACTGACCATTGCCCATAAAACCCTTTACCAACCTACCAATACCCCTATACTATCTACCCTCATCATCCCCTACAACAATCTGAAGACCTTACAATCGTCACATAAACATTATTTGTAAATCAAACAACAGGGCTGGGGACTCTCTCTTCTCTAATACTTTTGGAAAATCCTGGAACCTTCTTCCCAGCGAACTTTCCTCACTTCCCTCTATATCACTTTTCAAAATCAAACTGAAAATTTTCCTCAAAATACACTGGTTGTGCCACAGTACTAAGCCTGACTAATCAACTAACTCTTCTTACTTGTTTCAGCCTACCCTCCTCTTCTCAGTAATCAAGTTCCTTTTTTTAATAACAACAAACCTTGTCCTTCTAGATACTATTACTTATATCTTCTGGAATCTCATTAATGTGACTACTTTTTACTAAAATGTTGTATATAATCAGCTGCCTTCTTTTTCTTATATTATGTATTGAAACTGCATTTTGTATTGAACTAATTGTTCCTGCATATTTTGCACTATGTTATGAACTTCTGAGCTCTTTGATTATTCTCTGTACTGTACCTGCAATATGCATTGTTTACATTAATTTTTGTATATATGATTTTGTTTTTGTTTCATCGGAGCTTATCTCCCCGGGCCTCTACTGAAAATGGACATATAGCCAGTTAGACTAGCCTGGTCAACAAATGTAAAATAAAATAAATAAATAAAATAAAAAAAGGAAAAACTCAAACTATAACCATTTTCTGCAGGTGGCTAGTCCCCCTGCACCACCAAATGTGGGGGATAAGCACCCCACTCCTCCCAAACTTAGTTATACCACATTCATGGATGAACAAATACAAAGAAGGGAGAAATCTCCCAAAAACAAAGGGATCACTTCTGCTGCATACATACAAACCAAACTAACAGAAATTCAGTTAGCAAACAGTCATTGGAATTCTGATCCTTAGCATGTTGTGACGCATAGGTTCATAGGTTCATAGAAGGTCACTAGGCTAATGGCCCTAGAGCCCTTACAAGCCTAGCCATGTTTATTCTGAGTGTCCCTAATTGTCAGTTGTTAGGTGTGAAGTTCACAGAGGAAAGGGCCTATGGTAGTTAATAATGACTTCCTCTGTCCAGAAGGGACATGGGCACCACCCCAGGAATGAATTTGCAGTCACTCATACATTGATCTAAGTTGCATTTGAAGAGGGTCAGGGAGGGCTCTGTTTCATGTGAATCGGAAGCTTGTTACAGAGAAGTGGCAGTTTCTGGGTGATGTCGATATCTCTCCAGCATGACCTGTTCATGTCAGAGGCTAGGTTAAGATCCATGGAACGAGTGACTCTCATGCAGTTTGATTTATCAATGTGCAGCATTTCCATCAGGGCCAGATTAGAGGCTGCCCTGTAAACCAGGCACAGGTCACCCCTCAGCAACCTGTAAGAGACAGAATATAATGGCAGAGCTTTTAGTCTTTCCATGTAAGACTTGTTTTGTGTACCCTACAATTTCTTGGTGAGAAACCTCTGTGGTCTCTCCAATTATTGCAGGTGTCTGGTGAGGAACATGCAAATGGGAGCATTGTACTCAATTATTGGTCTGATGAGGGCCAAATATAATGGAATTATAACATCCTTAGATCTAGATGTGATGCCTTATAAGATGAGCCACATATAAGGACTTCCGTACTACTGTGGATACGTGATGTTCAAAGTTCAAACTGATATCAACCTGAGTACCCAAATCACGTATCACTGAGTCTGCACTTGGGGGGGTGCTGTCCATAATGTAATTAGCAGGAATGTCAGCTTTCCTAAATGGAATAATAATGCATTTTTTTCATTTAGCTTTAATCTGTGGCTTTGGCACCACTCATTTGTCTGTGCTAACCCTGCCTGCAGTATATTAACATCATTGGAGTACTCAATTATTGCTCTCAATTTACAATCATCAGTGAACTTGGCCAGCCACAGGCTATCCAAGTTTGTCTGGACTTCTGAGAAATTAATTCTGAACAGTAAAGGGCCCAGCACAGAACCCTGTGGTACACGATTGGTGACTTGCCTTTTGCTAGTGGTGAAGTCACCCATTTTCACAGTATGTGTCCTGTCAGAGAGCCACCTGGCTACCATCTGGTAATGTAGGGGTTAATTCCCAAATGGGAGAATGTCTCTACAATACCCGAGTGGGGGATTGTGTCTAATGCCTTGGCTAGGTCAAAATAGGTGGTATGCACTGTCTTTCTCTCGTCCAGGGCCTTGGTGACTTTCTCAAAGAAGTCAATCATGTTTAACAGGCATGATCTACCGTTAATGAATCTGAAAAGGGTCGGGTGCAGAGTTTGGAGATTACCTATGTCCTTGTTAATAAAGTCCATAATGATTCTTTCCATGGCCTTGCAGATGAGGCTAGTCAAGGTTAGGGGCCTATTATTCCCAGGGTTGGTTGATGGTCCCCCTTTGTGCAGAGGGATTACTATTGCTGTTCTCCATTCCACCAGAACATAGCCAGTTCATAGGCTGTGGTTAACAAGGGATACAAGTGGGTCAGCTAGGTCATGGTTTAAGTTGTTTAAAAGGCAACCTGGGATGCTGTCTGGTCCCATTGATGCTCTGTGTATGGCCTTGGAGAGCACCAAGATGACCTGCTCTCTTGAGATAATAGGCTAAGGAATGGTGGCAGGTATACTTTGGGAGATGACTGGAGGGGTCAGGGGGGATGAAGTTTGCTCCAAATCTGTCAGCTAGAAGGTTGGCTATTACCTCCAGTTGAGTATGGATAGTGCCATCCATAACCAGTTCACCGCATAGCTGGGTGTTTCCTTTTAGATTTTGGACGTAGTTAAAGCATGCCTTGTGATTATCCTTAGCTAGGGAGGCTACTTTTACTTCTTAATTAGCTTTAGAAGATTTGACAAGATCTCTGATTTGTTTTTTTAAGCTAGAGTGGGATTTCTTCCTCTGATGAGCCAGTTCTCTCTTCTTCTTGGACATTAGCTTCTTTCAGTTGTTGTATAGCCTGTTTATACTAGTGGTCCACCAGGATGGCTTGTTTTTTCAGCAAGACCTAGTTTTAATCTGGTTAGGGACAGCTGATTCTGTACAACTGCTTAAGTTGTTATAAAGGGCATTGGTGTACACCTCTGCATAGGAGGCTGTGTTATCTGCATTTGAGGGGGCTTTGAAACTTCTTATACCATCACTTAGTAGGAAGTAATTTGTCTTTGAAAAAATGTTTGAGCTTGATGGGGTATCTGGTCTTATAATTACATCAAATTAGATTGATTTATGGTCTGATCTTACCAGGGAGGACATCACACACTGTTGGGGAGATGCAATGGTCTCCCATGATAGTGAGTACTATGTCTAGGACATTTGAGCTTCTTGTGGATGTGCTGACTAGCTGTTCCAGTGCATTTGCACTGACAAAGTCCAAGAACCTTTCAGCCAGCATGTTTGTGGTTGTGTATGTTTCCCATTCGATGGTAGGACAATTAAAATCACCCATGAATAAGGTGATGGGCTGTTTGTCAAGTGACTCCAGTATATCCAAGTATGTGGTATGCTTTTCCTGTTTCATAGGTTCATAGGTAGGCACTAGGCTACCTGCCCGAGGGCATTTATAAGCCTAGCCAGAGTGTCGGCTTTCCCCGCCCCATTGATTAATTAACTGATCCTCTGTCAAGCAGAGCCAATGAAGTGATCCCAGGGGTGTATTTTCTGTTACCCATTCACTCATCGAGGTTTCTCTTGAAGAGTGTTAGTGAAGGGCTCTGCCTGATGTAATCTGGAATTTTGTTGCAAAGCATGGGGAGTCTCTGTGACAGGAATCTATCCCTCCAGCATGTTCTATTTATTGTTGTGTCGAGGTTTAGCTCACTAGAGCACGTGGCTCGCAGTGACTTGGATTTCTTTAGGTGGAGCATGTCCATCAATTCTGAGTTGGACATGACTTTGTAAGTCAGGCAGAGATCACCTCTGAGTAAGCGATAAACCACTGAGTGCAGCCAGAGTTTTTTCAGTCGGGCTGCACAGGACATATGTTTGAGGCCAGTAATTCTCTTGGTGAAGTACTTTTGTGGTCTTTCCAAGCTGTTGGAAGTGTCTTGTAAGGTACATCCCAAATGGGGCATTGTACTCTATGATGGGTCTAATGAGTGACGAGTAGAGGAGCACTATAACTTCTTTATTTCTAGATGTGAACCCTTTAGTAATTAGATGGGCCACATAGAAGGATTTCCTAACTACTTTGGCAATATGATTGTCAAAGGAGAGATTACTATCTACTTGGGTCCCCAGATCTCTTATTACCTCTTCTGTATTATGGGGGCTGCCACCTACGTGGTAATTCGTGGGTGTTTTGTTTTTCCCAAATGGGATGACTATGCATTTTTTGGCATTTAGCTTGAGGCCATGACTATGACACCAGGTGTCCATCTCAATAAGGCCCTTTTGGAGGATGTCCATGTTAGCCAGAGAGTCAATTATGGCTCCCAGTCTGCAGTCATCGGCGAACTTAGTTAGCCATAGTCCCCCTGTGTTTGCCTGTACTTCTGAGAAGTAAATGCCGAACAGTAGGGGTCCCAGGACCGAGCCTTGTGGGACACCACTTGTGACTGGTTTAGAGTTGGACCTGGAGCCCGCTATTCTTACCGTGTGAGTTCTGTCTGGAAGCCAGTTGGCAACCCATCTCGTGATGTAGGCGTTTATGTTCAGACTGGTGAGTTTTTTGTAATACCCGAGTAGGGAATGGTGTCGAAAGCCTTGCCGAGGTCAAGGTAGGCTGTGTGAAACATCTTTCCCTCGTCTATGGCTTTGGTGACTGTCTTGAAGAAGTCAACCAGGTTTAGTAGGCATGATCTGCCCTTAACAAAGCCGAACTGGGTCGGGGCAAGTGTTTGGAGGTTCCCAATGTCTTTGTTAATGAGTTCCATGATGATGCACTCCATAGCCTTGCAGACCAGGCTAGTCAGGCTTATGGGGCGATAGTTACCAGGGTGAGCTGTGGCCCCTCCTTTGTGGAGATGAATAACCGTTGCTGTGTGCCATTCTATGGGCACATAGCCTGTGGAGAGGCTAAGGCTGAACAGCATGTTTAGGTGGGGGGTAGTTAATTCTGTAGTTTGTGCAAGACACAGCCTGCGACACCATCTGGTCCCATTGATGCTGTGTTTTTGGCTTTTCAAAGGGCTGTTTTCACCTGTGCGTCTGTGATTTTTGGGACACTACACTTTTCCGGTATTGTTGTGGGCCCTTTTGGAGGTGAGAGGGGGGTGAAGTTTGCACTGAATCTATCTGCCAGGATGTTGGCAATTTCAGTAGGTTCAGTATATTTTGTGCTATTTTTCACTAGTTCAGTGCATATCTGCGAATTGCCACTTAAATTCTTAACATAGCTAAAGAAGGCTTTGTGGTTATCTTTTGAATCCTTGGCTATTTTTCTTTTGAAGTTAGCCTTGGATGATTTCATGAGGGTCCTTACTTTCTTACTGATACTGATCAGGGATGTCTTTCCTTCTTGGGATTTGCTTTTTTTCTGAACAAGTTTCCTCCTTCTATTGTATTGCCTGTTTATTGCAGGGGTCCACCAAACTGGTTTCCTTCTCTTAGAGGAGTGAGTCTTGGTTTTGCTAAGGATGGCATGATCCATGCATCCTTGTAGGTGCTCATAGAGTGCATTTGTAAAAGTTTCTGCATCTTGAGCAGCATTATCCTTTAGCGTGGGGGCTGTGAAGCTTACCACCTCTGTCTTAAGTAAGGTTAAGTTTGCTTTAGAAAAGTTTTTTACTGTGGTTTCCTTAGTTGGGGTGGTGGTGGGTTGTGGACATCCAGAGTGATTAGTTTATGGTCTGATCTAACCAGTGACGGGTTGCCCTCCGGTGTGGAACACCTGTCGCCCATGTTGGTGATGACCAGGTCCAATATGTTTTCACCTCTGGTAGGGGAGTTTTATTAGCTGATCCAGGGCATTTGAATTGATGAATTCCAGGAAGCGCTGGGCCTGGGAATTTGTACTTGAGTAGCTTTTCCAGTGAATGGTAGGGTAATTGAAATTGCCCAATATCAGGGTGTTCGGTAGGACCTTCATGTTTTCCAGTGTCTCCAGAAAGGCGGAGTGGTGGTCCTGGGTCATGGAGGGTGATCTGTAGCAGACCACAATTTGCATTGCAGATTTGCCCGATGTTAGTTGCACATGGATGATCTCAGAGGTATCATGCTGCGCCACTAACCTGGAGGTGTAGGTATCCTTGATGAATATGGATACACCCCCTCCTTTTGTGTTTCAGTCCGTGTTCTGTGGCCGAAACGTGTGGTATGACTTGTAGCCCAGTAGTGCTGGGGTGCTCTCTGGAGCCTTGAACCAGGTTTCAGTTAATGCACACATGTCGATGTTCTCCATACTGAGGAATGCTTTGAGTGCGTGCATTTTGAGATTTAAATTCCTGGTGTTGAGTAGCATAAGCCTCATTGTGCTGTTTACAGAGGCGGGTTTGACTTTTGAGCCTTGCCTACAAAAGGAACTATGGGGGCAGCAAGAGCCTTGGCCAGTATTCGAAAGCCTAGGGGTGGCAGGTGCAAGCCATCTCTTGCGAAGCAATGCGGCTTGTCGAGCATGTCATCCCAGGCTGACAGACACTGGATCCCCTTTGCATGACACCAGAAGCTTAGCTAATTGTTGAAATTGATCATTTTTTTCTTTATACTGAGGTATCATTCTTGGTGAGGGCAGGGTGCTACTCAGGGTCAGGGTCATACCAGCTTGGGCTACATGATCAGAGAGCTCTTCCATGTCTCTTTTCATGTAGTCCAGGGAGGTATGTCTCAGGTCATTCACACCAACATGAACAATGACAGAGTCATATTTGTACTTGTTCTGGAGTGACCTGAGCGCTTGTGTTATGTGATGGATTCTGGCTCCCGACAGGCAGCTAACAGTAACCATCTGTTTGTCCAGCCTAGTGAGTGGGACATCAGTGTGCCTGACTATAGAGTCACCTATTACTAGTGTGTTAGGTATGTTATTTTGCCTTAAGGGCTGTGATTGTGCGGCACACTGATTTTGTGTTTTATGTGTTGTCTGGTTTGTGACAGGAAGTGCAGGTTGTTTGGGTGTCTGCTTTGAAGGTCTCTGATGCTTTTTGCAGGTTTTTATTTAGAGCCTCCAAGTATGATTTTGTGTATTTATGTGTATTTTTTGCCAGTGCTGTTTTAGTAGGTCAGTGTGCAGCTGGAGGTGTGGTGCAAGTGTTAACCTTCTCCTCTTGACTGTCTGTTCCACTCTTGGGTGGAGACAGCTTAGCTTCCAGTTCGGTTGTATAATTGCATCTCTCGCATATGTTAGTATTTTGTGGTAGGAAGAGAGGGTTGTCTGTGTACATGAGGCAGTTGTAACATTGTCTCAGGATACACAGATTCACCAGCTGGACTGGAGAGTGCACCTGAAGTTGCCCTTTGGTCATGCCTGAATAGTAGGGTGAGCTGCTTAGTCGCTTGGTTGGTGAAGGGTGAATAAAGTGCCTTGTCCTGCTGGGCAATCAGTGTCAGGGTATATTAGTGCTTGCTAATTAGGTCTGAGCAAGTGCTGGGCTGTAAGATGCTTTTTGAGTGCTTAGGTTGAGAGTTAGACTAGTTTCAAGGGAAAAACTGAAGAGGAGACTTAGTGGAGCCAGGAATAATTTAACCGTATCTAACCCACACTGCCCGGTGCGCAAAACCGTGCACATAGCCGGCCTTAGGCATAGGCCAGTTAGGTGGCCGCCTAGGGTGCTGCTCTAGCAGGGGTGCTTTTTCAGTGTTTATTTGGTGTAGGTAGACCAGGATGGGGGCACTGGGTTGTGTGGTGGGGGGCGCCATGGAACCCTTTTGCCTAGGGCACCTGTTGACCTAAGGCCGCTCCTGACCGTGCAAATGCGGTTTTTATAGTAGGAAAATGAAAGAGATAGAAATTAGCCCAAAATGGCCAATAAACTACTAACTTCTGGGCTGGAACCACTACTCCAGGGACAGATAGGTTGCTCAAAGCTCCCCTCTCTCACAGGTGAACAGAGAAACTTCCTTCTATCCAAGTAAGGTATGGGCAACTCAGAAACTAGTATCACAGCCCTGAATTCAGCACTAGCCTGAAAACTGGACTATACTAGCTTAGAAAGGCAGGAAACAAGGAATGTTTTTTTTTGTTTGTTTTTTTTGAAAAGATAAGGCAAAAACAGTAAAAAAAATACACTTAAAATAGCTTTAAACGACTACAAAGGATCAGAAAAGGCTATCGCACTTTAGTGTGTAGCCTACAACAGTTAAACAAATTATTTAAACAAAAACAACTTTTTAAAAGTGCAGGCAGTCAAATAAGTATGATATGGAAAAAAAAACAAGCTTTTAAATCACAATAAACACTGGAATATCTGCATTTAGGCAGAAAACAGTTAAGTACAGCAAGAAAGTACAGAAAACTGATACTTAATCACTCCAAAGTCTCTCTTCTAAGCTAGAAGGCTTGTATCAGTTTAAGGCTTTCTAGTGCTACCCAGTAGGTTAGTTACAGTAAAGATGGGAAACAAGCACAGATGTGGTCTTTTAAACCAGAAAGTTGAAAGAGACAGACATACAGTCCAAATGGTCAATAAACTACAATTTCTGGACCAAAAACCTCTCCTCCCGTGGTAGACAGGCTACCTAGTGCTTACCACTCCCACTGATAAGCTAGAAGGCTTTCTTCCAACACGGAAAGGCTTGAGGGGCTCAGAAGCTTACCAGCAGTCCTGGATACAGCAACTCTGTATCTGGACTAGGCTAATTACAGGAAAGGTGGGAAACAAGCGCAAGTGCGGCTTTTAAACCAGAATGTTGAAAGAGATGGAAAAAAAAAAACTGCCCAAATGGCCAATAGCTACAATTTCTGTGCCAGGAACCACTCCTCTTGTGGTAGATAGGCTACCTAATGCTTACCACTCTCACTGATAAGCAGAAGGCTTCCCTCCAACACAGAAAGGCTTGGGGGGCTCAGAAGCTTACAAAGAGTCCTGGATACAGCAAATCTGTACCTGGACTAGACTAATTACAGGAAAGGCAGGGAACAAGTACAATTGTAGGCTTTTAAGCCAGCAATTTGAATGAGATGGAAAACTGCCCAAACGGCCAAATAAACTACAATTTCTGGGCCAAAACCCACTCTTCCTGTGGTAGATAGGCTACCTAATGCTTATCACTCCCATTGATAAGCTAGAAGGCTTCCCTCCAACACAGAAAGGCTCTGGGGGCTCAGAAGCTTACCAACAGTCCTGGATACAGCAAGTCTGTATCTGGACTTGACTAGTTACAGGAAAGGCGGGAAACAGGCACAAGTGCAGCTTTCAATCCAGAAAGTTGAAAGAGATGGAAAATAACTGTGCAAACAGCCAATAGCTACAATTTCTGGGCCAGAGACCACTCCTCTTGTGGTAGATAAGCTACCTGATGCTTACCACTCCCACTGATAAGCTAGAAGACTTCCCTCCAACACGGAAAGGCTTGGGGGGCTCAGAAGCTTACAAAGAGTCCTGGATACAACAAATCTGTACCTGGACTAGACTAGTAACAGGAAAGGCAGGAAACAAGCGCAAACACAGACTTTTAAATCAGAAGGTTGAAAGAGATGGAAAAGCTTCCCAAACGGCCAATAAACTATAATTTCCGGGCCAGAAACCACTCCTCCTGTGGTAGATAGGTTACCTAGTGCTTGCCACTCCCACTGATAAGCTAGAAGGCTTCTCTCCAACACAGAAGGGCTCAGAAGCTTACCAACAGTCCTGGATACAGCAAATCTGTACCTGGACTACACTAGTTATAGCAAAGGCAGGGACCAAATGCAAAACGGGCTTTTAATCAGAAAGTAGAAAGAGATGGAAAAACTGCCCAAACGGCCATTGAACTACAATTTCAGAGCCAAAACCCACTCTTCCCGTGGTAGATAGGCTACCTAGTGCTTACCACTCCCACTGATAAGCTAGAAGGCTTCCCTCCAACACAGAAAGTCTTGCAGGGCTCAGACGCTTACCAACAGTCCTGGATACAGCAAGTCTGTATCTGGACTTGACTAGGTACAGGAAAGGCAGGAAACAAGCTTAGAATTTTTTTTTGTTACCGAAAAGCAGCTAAAACAGCAGTAAATACAATTCAAATTGTAGTGCAGGCCAGCACACCCGAGTGTGTAGCAACACTACTGCAAATACAGTTCAAATAAATGCAATTAAATTAACAAATGACTAAAAAACAAGTGCAGAAGGCAGTAAATTAGAAGGCTACTAACAAGCAGTAATAAGTGCAGAGTAAGAGCGAGTGAACAGATAACAGCACGCAGAAGAGCAACTAAGACAGTTACAGTAAGAGCAGCTGAATAAAATATATATATATATATTTTTTTTTTTTTTGAGGGAGGGAGGGAACAGAGCAGGATTAAGAGGCTACAGGGGTTGTCCTTCCCAAATGCTCTCTTTGTACACAGTAGGAGTGCCTGAAATCAGAATATGATCTCACTGCACTCAGTTGAGTGAGCAAATGAGATGGGCCCAGAAGGAGTATCCAAATACAAATCTACAAGAAGGGCGGGCAATTTCAAAGCCACCAACATTAACACCAAAACAAGAACAGGGAGGGTGAGTGGAGAACTAACTGTAAAGAGACAGACACAACTTCAGTTGAGTTAATATTCTATGAAAACCACAAATAAATAAATTAAATACAGTAGTATATGCGAAAGAGTAGATAAAAGTGTACTTAAATTCACTTATACGTCCAGCTGATATCAGGTAGATGTTAGCCAGCCAAAGCTCTGATATTAAGCAGAGATAACTCAAAATGTACTACTTATATAAGACAAGACAGAATGTCAGTGATGAGCTGAAACTACCCCCCATTGCTATCAATGGCTACACAGAAATTCTATAAAGTACTCTGTAGAGAGACAGCCACAACTTCATTTGTTAATATTCAGTGAAAAGCACAAATAAATAAATTAAATACAGTACTATATGCAAAAGAGCAGATAAAAGTGTACTTAAATTCACTTATATGTCCAGCTGATTTCAGGCAGATGTTAGCCAGCCAAAGCTTTGATATTAAGCTCATAGTGGGGGACCATTAGCTACCTATGATGTGGTATGGTCTTTGCCTATTGTTAATTGAACATGGAGTAGCTCAAGACAGTCACACTGTTTGACCACTCTCAAGGTGTACTTATCCTTAATGAAGATAGATACACCTTCTCCTTTTGTTTTTTCATGCTCAGTTTGTAGTCTCAGCATATGGAAGGCATTGTAGCCTGCATGGCCAGGATGCTTTCCACACCTTTGAACCATGTCATAGTGACTGCACAGATGTCAGTATCTTCCAAAGTAAGGAGTGCTTCCAAGGAGTGCAGTTTCTTGTTTAGACTCTGAGCATTAAGCAGCTGTACCTTGAATTTATAAAGAGAGGATTTTGCTATGTTGGGAGGTTGTTTTTTTGACACTGCCAAAAAAAGGTGCAATAGGGGTGGCTAATGCCTTTGCCACTATCCAAAAGCCTTGAGGAGACAGGTGCAGACAATATCTGGCAAAGCAGCATGGCCTGTCAACCATGTCTTCCTAGGCTGAAAGATAGTGGATCCTCTTGAACTTGACACCAGAAGCCAATTGTTAAAGTCAAACATTTTTGGTTTGTATTATGGCATCATCCCTGGAGAAGGTAGAATGTTGCTTAAGGCCAGGCTTATACCTGCCTGTGACACATAATCTGAGAGCTCAGTCATGTCCCTCCTTATATAGTCCAGTGAGGTACATCTCAAGTCATTTAGCCCCACATGAACTATGACAGAGTCATACCGGTACTTGTGGTTTTGTGACTTGACTGATCCTGACACCTGACAGGCAGGTAACTGTAACCTGCTCCTTATCCAGCCTGGTGAGGGGAACATCCATGTGTCTCACAATGGAGTCACCTATGACTAATACATTAGGTTTTGTGGTGTTATGCCTTATGGGCTTATTTGTTGAGACACTGGTGTGTGTTATTATGTGTTGTGGTTGTTTTTTTGCCTTATGTGTCTAAGTGGTTTCCGTGTGAGAGACCACTGATCTTTTGGTAAGTTACTAGTGAGTACCTCCTCATATATGGGTTTATGTATCATGTCCTTATTTAGTGTGGGAAGTGTGTGTGTGTGTGTGTGTGTGTGTGTGTGTGTGTGTGTGTGTGTGTGTGTGTGTGTGTGTGTGTGTGTGTGTGTGTGTGTGTGTGTGTCTGTGTGGGTGTGTGTGTGTGTGTTGACAACCTGTTTGGCATTCAATTTGCCCTTACGTGAGAGTCTTGCCTCCAATTTCATAGTGTAATAGTGAGTATCTATACATATGTGGGTTTATCTGTCATGTCCTTATTTAGTGTGGGAAGTGTGTGTGTGTGTGTGTGTGTGTGTGTGTGTGTGTGTGTGTGTGTGTGTGTGTGTGTGTGTGTGTGCGTGTGCGTGTGTGTGTGTGTCTGTGTGTGTGCGCATGTGTGTGTGTTTGTGTGTGTGTGTGTGTATGTGTGCGTGTGTGTGTGTGTGTGTTGACAACCTGTTTAGCATTCAATTTGTCCTTATGTGAGAGTCTTGCCTCCAATTTCATAGTGTATATACATCTCTCAAATAAAGTATTTGTTTGCTTCAGGAGTAAGTGTCTGTCAGTATACATGAGACAAATGTTACATTGCCGCAGGATGCCCATGTCTATCAGGCTGGCCAGAGAGAAAAAATATGTTCCTCTTGTCTGTGAGGTAAACACTTTAACTATTATGCAAATGTTGACATTCCCGGTCAACAAATATAAATAAATAAATAAATAAATTATGCCATTTGGGACCCAGAGAATAGTAACTAGGTGGTCTGTACAGAAAGCGACATTTTATGATCGAGAAGCAAAAAGGGATATAGAGATCACTTTCTGTAGTTCCTTGCATGAATATAATCACAGCCAATGAAAACACATTTCATTATGTACACATAACTATACATACACAATGCAAACACATTGTACACAGCAAGTCTAGACAGATTTTGTGAGGTATGCATGACTTTGTAGCCAGTATAATGTACTGCGGTGGCTCTCACTAGAACAGTGTATAAAAATGATGTAAGTAGTGTAAATAAAATGTCTTGTGTAGAAACATTGCTTTAAAACATGTTGTAAACTGTATTTTAAATAGGATCATAGGATATTACTAGGCTATTGACACGAAGGTCATTTTAAGCCCAGCCGTTTCAACCCAATGGAATACTGTAGAGGCACTAGCCTATACCCAAGATTGCATTTAGTGATGATAGCCCATGTCCAGGAGGGTTGTGGGTGCTATTCCCAGTAAGAAATTTATGGTGCCCCATTCACTCATCCAGGTTCCTCTTGAACAGTGTCACAGAGGTGCTCTGTTTGAATTGGTAGCCTGTTCGAAAGATGTGGCAGTCGCTGGGAGATAAATCTGTCCCTCCAGCATGTCCTGTTTAAGTCACAGGCCATATTTAAGTCCCTGGAACGGGTGGCCCTAGACCCATTTGACTTACAGATATCCAGTAAGTTCATTAGGTTTGGGTCTTGGGTTGCTCTGTAGTCCAGGCATAAGTCACCCCTAAGAATTCTATACGATACGGAGTATAGTGACATGGATTTTAGTCAGTCCGTGTAAGGCACATGCTGGAGTCCCTTGATCTTCTTTGTTAGAAACCTCTGAGGTCTCTCTAATTGCTGTAGGTGCTTAGTACAGTACATACCAAATGGGGCATTATACTCAATTATGGGCCAGATAAGTGCCAAGTATAGGGGAGCTATAACTTATAGAATAGGAACTGTTGTTATAAGAAGTGACATGCCTATATAAATTAGGTGGAAAGGACTCCTGCATGTTTAGCTAATATGTAATTAAATAATGTGTAGCCCTACCAAACTAGAAAAGTTGGCCTCTCATAGAGGCGGGCTGCATGCCTAGAACATCTCTTGTGTGTGGTATACAAAGAAGAAACAATGGGTAATATTTTGTGATAAAAGCTGAATATCTTCCTAAAGAAGGAATCCAGAGAAAACAAAGGACAGACTTTTATCTAGAAGTACCAATATGTCTTGCACTAAATTCATTCTTCTTGTTAATAAATAAGGGATGTTTTTTTTTGACATTTCTGGAAGTAACAGCCTCTCTTGTTTGTTGGGCTCTGAGTCTTTTGAAAAAGATATTGTGCCTGTCTTGCTTTTTTTCAGAAGTTTACTGTGATAAACTTGGTTGTTTAAGAAAATGTTTGCATCATTACCTTTTCTTTTGCCATGAAATAAAACTGCACATATTTCTTTTTATTCCTTAGACTCTGGTGTATTAAAATACCATAACAGCTATTGCAGATAAGTTGTATGAAGTACACATGACTTTGCACACCGTCATTGCAAATAACTTTAATTAAATTCATATATGACTGTACACAGCCAATTCAGACAAATTTAGCTAGATACACATGACTGTACACAGCCAGTCCAAATGACTTTCACTAGTTTGCATGACTACACTTCAGGCAAACTTAGCTAGATACACATGACTTTGCACTAGTGTAGACAAGTTTTGCTAGGTATACATGACTGTAGACAGCTAAAAAGGCTTGAGGGCTTGAACTGATGCTTTGATACAAGCAACAGAGTCATGATAACAGATCAAACTCTAGCATTGTAAAGGTAGGCCTTGAGGTTACGTTATTGTAGTCTGTTTAGCACATCTACATTAGTATTCACTGATAAACTGAGCAGATATGCAAATCGTGTATCCCATTTTAAAAATCTATCTACATCAGTTTTCTATGAGAAATATCATAATACAGATATCCTGCACAACTACAAGGATTTGGTAAGGATGAGAAGCTGCAGGCTTAAACCAAAGCAGAGTACAAATAAAGGGCTGCATTCCATAAAAATATAAAAGAAACATGCATCACTGTCCTTCAGGCTACTTAAAACAGTATGGAGCAAGGAAGGCCTTCACCAGCCAGGATCTTTTCAAGACTTTACAGATCCTGTAGGCAGACATTAACCAAAACCCCTCTCTTTCTCACTATTCCTTGAACGAAAGTTCCTTTTATGTTTTTCCTAAGTGGGAGACTGGCTGTTTCTGTTTATTTAATGTTCTATATTTCAGTAAGTACACCCTTATTTGATATGTTAGTGGGAGACTGGCTGTTTCTGTTTATTTAATGTTCTATATTTCAGTAAGTACACCCTTATTTGATATGTTAGTGGGAGACTGGCTGTTTCTGTTTATTTAATGTTCTATATTTCAGTAAGTACACCCTTATTTGATATGTTAGTGGGAGACTGGCTGTTTCTGTTTATTTAATGTTCTATATTTCAGTAAGTACACCCTTATTTGATATGTTAGTGGGAGACTGGCTGTTTCTGTTTATTTAATGTTCTATATTTCAGTAAGTACACCCTTATTTGATATGTTAGTGGGAGACTGGCTGTTTCTGTTTATTTAATGTTCTATATTTCAGTAAGTACACCCTTATTTGATATGTTAGTGGGAGACTGGCTGTTTCTGTTTATTTAATGTTCTATATTTCAGTAAGTACACCCTTATTTGATATGTTAGTGGGAGACTGGCTGTTTCTGTTTATTTAATGTTCTATATTTCAGTAAGTACACCCTTATTTGATATGTTAGTGGGAGACTGGCTGTTTCTGTTTATTTAATGTTCTATATTTCAGTAAGTACACCCTTATTTGATATGTTAGTGGGAGACTGGCTGTTTCTGTTTATTTAATGTTCTATATTTCAGTAAGTACACCCTTATTTGATATGTTAGTGGGAGACTGGCTGTTTCTGTTTATTTAATGTTCTATATTTCAGTAAGTACACCCTTATTTGATATGTTAGTGGGAGACTGGCTGTTTCTGTTTATTTAATGTTCTATATTTCAGTAAGTACACCCTTATTTGATATGTTAGTGGGAGACTGGCTGTTTCTGTTTATTTAATGTTCTATATTTCAGTAAGTACACCCTTATTTGATATGTTAGTGGGAGACTGGCTGTTTCTGTTTATTTAATGTTCTATATTTCAGTAAGTACACCCTTATTTGATATGTTAGTGGGAGACTGGCTGTTTCTGTTTATTTAATGTTCTATATTTCAGTAAGTACACCCTTATTTGATATGTTAGTGGGAGACTGGCTGTTTCTGTTTATTTAATGTTCTATATTTCAGTAAGTACACCCTTATTTGATATGTTAGTGGGAGACTGGCTGTTTCTGTTTATTTAATGTTCTATATTTCAGTAAGTACACCCTTATTTGATATGTTAGTGGGAGACTGGCTGTTTCTGTTTATTTAATGTTCTATATTTCAGTAAGTACACCCTTATTTGATATGTTAGTGGGAGACTGGCTGTTTCTGTTTATTTAATGTTCTATATTTCAGTAAGTACACCCTTATTTGATATGTTAGTGGGAGACTGGCTGTTTCTGTTTATTTAATGTTCTATATTTCAGTAAGTACACCCTTATTTGATATGTTAGTGGGAGACTGGCTGTTTCTGTTTATTTAATGTTCTATATTTCAGTAAGTACACCCTTATTTGATATGTTAGTGGGAGACTGGCTGTTTCTGTTTATTTAATGTTCTATATTTCAGTAAGTACACCCTTATTTGATATGTTAGTGGGAGACTGGCTGTTTCTGTTTATTTAATGTTCTATATTTCAGTAAGTACACCCTTATTTGATATGTTAGTGGGAGACTGGCTGTTTCTGTTTATTTAATGTTCTATATTTCAGTAAGTACACCCTTATTTGATATGTTAGTGGGAGACTGGCTGTTTCTGTTTATTTAATGTTCTATATTTCAGTAAGTACACCCTTATTTGATATGTTAGTGGGAGACTGGCTGTTTCTGTTTATTTAATGTTCTATATTTCAGTAAGTACACCCTTATTTGATATGTTAGTGGGAGACTGGCTGTTTCTGTTTATTTAATGTTCTATATTTCAGTAAGTACACCCTTATTTGATATGTTAGTGGGAGACTGGCTGTTTCTGTTTATTTAATGTTCTATATTTCAGTAAGTACACCCTTATTTGATATGTTAGTGGGAGACTGGCTGTTTCTGTTTATTTAATGTTCTATATTTCAGTAAGTACACCCTTATTTGATATGTTAGTGGGAGACTGGCTGTTTCTGTTTATTTAATGTTCTATATTTCAGTAAGTACACCCTTATTTGATATGTTAGTGGGAGACTGGCTGTTTCTGTTTATTTAATGTTCTATATTTCAGTAAGTACACCCTTATTTGATATGTTAGTGGGAGACTGGCTGTTTCTGTTTATTTAATGTTCTATATTTCAGTAAGTACACCCTTATTTGATATGTTAGTGGGAGACTGGCTGTTTCTGTTTATTTAATGTTCTATATTTCAGTAAGTACACCCTTATTTGATATGTTAGTGGGAGACTGGCTGTTTCTGTTTATTTAATGTTCTATATTTCAGTAAGTACACCCTTATTTGATATGTTAGTGGGAGACTGGCTGTTTCTGTTTATTTAATGTTCTATATTTCAGTAAGTACACCCTTATTTGATATGTTAGTGGGAGACTGGCTGTTTCTGTTTATTTAATGTTCTATATTTCAGTAAGTACACCCTTATTTGATATGTTAGTGGGAGACTGGCTGTTTCTGTTTATTTAATGTTCTATATTTCAGTAAGTACACCCTTATTTGATATGTTAGTGGGAGACTGGCTGTTTCTGTTTATTTAATGTTCTATATTTCAGTAAGTACACCCTTATTTGATATGTTAGTGGGAGACTGGCTGTTTCTGTTTATTTAATGTTCTATATTTCAGTAAGTACACCCTTATTTGATATGTTAGTGGGAGACTGGCTGTTTCTGTTTATTTAATGTTCTATATTTCAGTAAGTACACCCTTATTTGATATGTTAGTGGGAGACTGGCTGTTTCTGTTTATTTAATGTTCTATATTTCAGTAAGTACACCCTTATTTGATATGTTAGTGGGAGACTGGCTGTTTCTGTTTATTTAATGTTCTATATTTCAGTAAGTACACCCTTATTTGATATGTTAGTGGGAGACTGGCTGTTTCTGTTTATTTAATGTTCTATATTTCAGTAAGTACACCCTTATTTGATATGTTAGTGGGAGACTGGCTGTTTCTGTTTATTTAATGTTCTATATTTCAGTAAGTACACCCTTATTTGATATGTTAGTGGGAGACTGGCTGTTTCTGTTTATTTAATGTTCTATATTTCAGTAAGTACACCCTTATTTGATATGTTAGTGGGAGACTGGCTGTTTCTGTTTATTTAATGTTCTATATTTCAGTAAGTACACCCTTATTTGATATGTTAGTGGGAGACTGGCTGTTTCTGTTTATTTAATGTTCTATATTTCAGTAAGTACACCCTTATTTGATATGTTAGTGGGAGACTGGCTGTTTCTGTTTATTTAATGTTCTATATTTCAGTAAGTACACCCTTATTTGATATGTTAGTGGGAGACTGGCTGTTTCTGTTTATTTAATGTTCTATATTTCAGTAAGTACACCCTTATTTGATATGTTAGTGGGAGACTGGCTGTTTCTGTTTATTTAATGTTCTATATTTCAGTAAGTACACCCTTATTTGATATGTTAGTGGGAGACTGGCTGTTTCTGTTTATTTAATGTTCTATATTTCAGTAAGTACACCCTTATTTGATATGTTAGTGGGAGACTGGCTGTTTCTGTTTATTTAATGTTCTATATTTCAGTAAGTACACCCTTATTTGATATGTTAGTGGGAGACTGGCTGTTTCTGTTTATTTAATGTTCTATATTTCAGTAAGTACACCCTTATTTGATATGTTAGTGGGAGACTGGCTGTTTCTGTTTATTTAATGTTCTATATTTCAGTAAGTACACCCTTATTTGATATGTTAGTGGGAGACTGGCTGTTTCTGTTTATTTAATGTTCTATATTTCAGTAAGTACACCCTTATTTGATATGTTAGTGGGAGACTGGCTGTTTCTGTTTATTTAATGTTCTATATTTCAGTAAGTACACCCTTATTTGATATGTTAGTGGGAGACTGGCTGTTTCTGTTTATTTAATGTTCTATATTTCAGTAAGTACACCCTTATTTGATATGTTAGTGGGAGACTGGCTGTTTCTGTTTATTTAATGTTCTATATTTCAGTAAGTACACCCTTATTTGATATGTTAGTGGGAGACTGGCTGTTTCTGTTTATTTAATGTTCTATATTTCAGTAAGTACACCCTTATTTGATATGTTAGTGGGAGACTGGCTGTTTCTGTTTATTTAATGTTCTATATTTCAGTAAGTACACCCTTATTTGATATGTTAGTGGGAGACTGGCTGTTTCTGTTTATTTAATGTTCTATATTTCAGTAAGTACACCCTTATTTGATATGTTAGTGGGAGACTGGCTGTTTCTGTTTATTTAATGTTCTATATTTCAGTAAGTACACCCTTATTTGATATGTTAGTGGGAGACTGGCTGTTTCTGTTTATTTAATGTTCTATATTTCAGTAAGTACACCCTTATTTGATATGTTAGTGGGAGACTGGCTGTTTCTGTTTATTTAATGTTCTATATTTCAGTAAGTACACCCTTATTTGATATGTTAGTGGGAGACTGGCTGTTTCTGTTTATTTAATGTTCTATATTTCAGTAAGTACACCCTTATTTGATATGTTAGTGGGAGACTGGCTGTTTCTGTTTATTTAATGTTCTATATTTCAGTAAGTACACCCTTATTTGATATGTTAGTGGGAGACTGGCTGTTTCTGTTTATTTAATGTTCTATATTTCAGTAAGTACACCCTTATTTGATATGTTAGTGGGAGACTGGCTGTTTCTGTTTATTTAATGTTCTATATTTCAGTAAGTACACCCTTATTTGATATGTTAGTGGGAGACTGGCTGTTTCTGTTTATTTAATGTTCTATATTTCAGTAAGTACACCCTTATTTGATATGTTAGTGGGAGACTGGCTGTTTCTGTTTATTTAATGTTCTATATTTCAGTAAGTACACCCTTATTTGATATGTTAGTGGGAGACTGGCTGTTTCTGTTTATTTAATGTTCTATATTTCAGTAAGTACACCCTTATTTGATATGTTAGTGGGAGACTGGCTGTTTCTGTTTATTTAATGTTCTATATTTCAGTAAGTACACCCTTATTTGATATGTTAGTGGGAGACTGGCTGTTTCTGTTTATTTAATGTTCTATATTTCAGTAAGTACACCCTTATTTGATATGTTAGTGGGAGACTGGCTGTTTCTGTTTATTTAATGTTCTATATTTCAGTAAGTACACCCTTATTTGATATGTTAGTGGGAGACTGGCTGTTTCTGTTTATTTAATGTTCTATATTTCAGTAAGTACACCCTTATTTGATATGTTAGTGGGAGACTGGCTGTTTCTGTTTATTTAATGTTCTATATTTCAGTAAGTACACCCTTATTTGATATGTTAGTGGGAGACTGGCTGTTTCTGTTTATTTAATGTTCTATATTTCAGTAAGTACACCCTTATTTGATATGTTAGTGGGAGACTGGCTGTTTCTGTTTATTTAATGTTCTATATTTCAGTAAGTACACCCTTATTTGATATGTTAGTGGGAGACTGGCTGTTTCTGTTTATTTAATGTTCTATATTTCAGTAAGTACACCCTTATTTGATATGTTAGTGGGAGACTGGCTGTTTCTGTTTATTTAATGTTCTATATTTCAGTAAGTACACCCTTATTTGATATGTTAGTGGGAGACTGGCTGTTTCTGTTTATTTAATGTTCTATATTTCAGTAAGTACACCCTTATTTGATATGTTAGTGGGAGACTGGCTGTTTCTGTTTATTTAATGTTCTATATTTCAGTAAGTACACCCTTATTTGATATGTTAGTGGGAGACTGGCTGTTTCTGTTTATTTAATGTTCTATATTTCAGTAAGTACACCCTTATTTGATATGTTAGTGGGAGACTGGCTGTTTCTGTTTATTTAATGTTCTATATTTCAGTAAGTACACCCTTATTTGATATGTTAGTGGGAGACTGGCTGTTTCTGTTTATTTAATGTTCTATATTTCAGTAAGTACACCCTTATTTGATATGTTAGTGGGAGACTGGCTGTTTCTGTTTATTTAATGTTCTATATTTCAGTAAGTACACCCTTATTTGATATGTTAGTGGGAGACTGGCTGTTTCTGTTTATTTAATGTTCTATATTTCAGTAAGTACACCCTTATTTGATATGTTAGTGGGAGACTGGCTGTTTCTGTTTATTTAATGTTCTATATTTCAGTAAGTACACCCTTATTTGATATGTTAGTGGGAGACTGGCTGTTTCTGTTTATTTAATGTTCTATATTTCAGTAAGTACACCCTTATTTGATATGTTAGTGGGAGACTGGCTGTTTCTGTTTATTTAATGTTCTATATTTCAGTAAGTACACCCTTATTTGATATGTTAGTGGGAGACTGGCTGTTTCTGTTTATTTAATGTTCTATATTTCAGTAAGTACACCCTTATTTGATATGTTAGTGGGAGACTGGCTGTTTCTGTTTATTTAATGTTCTATATTTCAGTAAGTACACCCTTATTTGATATGTTAGTGGGAGACTGGCTGTTTCTGTTTATTTAATGTTCTATATTTCAGTAAGTACACCCTTATTTGATATGTTAGTGGGAGACTGGCTGTTTCTGTTTATTTAATGTTCTATATTTCAGTAAGTACACCCTTATTTGATATGTTAGTGGGAGACTGGCTGTTTCTGTTTATTTAATGTTCTATATTTCAGTAAGTACACCCTTATTTGATATGTTAGTGGGAGACTGGCTGTTTCTGTTTATTTAATGTTCTATATTTCAGTAAGTACACCCTTATTTGATATGTTAGTGGGAGACTGGCTGTTTCTGTTTATTTAATGTTCTATATTTCAGTAAGTACACCCTTATTTGATATGTTAGTGGGAGACTGGCTGTTTCTGTTTATTTAATGTTCTATATTTCAGTAAGTACACCCTTATTTGATATGTTAGTGGGAGACTGGCTGTTTCTGTTTATTTAATGTTCTATATTTCAGTAAGTACACCCTTATTTGATATGTTAGTGGGAGACTGGCTGTTTCTGTTTATTTAATGTTCTATATTTCAGTAAGTACACCCTTATTTGATATGTTAGTGGGAGACTGGCTGTTTCTGTTTATTTAATGTTCTATATTTCAGTAAGTACACCCTTATTTGATATGTTAGTGGGAGACTGGCTGTTTCTGTTTATTTAATGTTCTATATTTCAGTAAGTACACCCTTATTTGATATGTTAGTGGGAGACTGGCTGTTTCTGTTTATTTAATGTTCTATATTTCAGTAAGTACACCCTTATTTGATATGTTAGTGGGAGACTGGCTGTTTCTGTTTATTTAATGTTCTATATTTCAGTAAGTACACCCTTATTTGATATGTTAGTGGGAGACTGGCTGTTTCTGTTTATTTAATGTTCTATATTTCAGTAAGTACACCCTTATTTGATATGTTAGTGGGAGACTGGCTGTTTCTGTTTATTTAATGTTCTATATTTCAGTAAGTACACCCTTATTTGATATGTTAGTGGGAGACTGGCTGTTTCTGTTTATTTAATGTTCTATATTTCAGTAAGTACACCCTTATTTGATATGTTAGTGGGAGACTGGCTGTTTCTGTTTATTTAATGTTCTATATTTCAGTAAGTACACCCTTATTTGATATGTTAGTGGGAGACTGGCTGTTTCTGTTTATTTAATGTTCTATATTTCAGTAAGTACACCCTTATTTGATATGTTAGTGGGAGACTGGCTGTTTCTGTTTATTTAATGTTCTATATTTCAGTAAGTACACCCTTATTTGATATGTTAGTGGGAGACTGGCTGTTTCTGTTTATTTAATGTTCTATATTTCAGTAAGTACACCCTTATTTGATATGTTAGTGGGAGACTGGCTGTTTCTGTTTATTTAATGTTCTATATTTCAGTAAGTACACCCTTATTTGATATGTTAGTGGGAGACTGGCTGTTTCTGTTTATTTAATGTTCTATATTTCAGTAAGTACACCCTTATTTGATATGTTAGTGGGAGACTGGCTGTTTCTGTTTATTTAATGTTCTATATTTCAGTAAGTACACCCTTATTTGATATGTTAGTGGGAGACTGGCTGTTTCTGTTTATTTAATGTTCTATATTTCAGTAAGTACACCCTTATTTGATATGTTAGTGGGAGACTGGCTGTTTCTGTTTATTTAATGTTCTATATTTCAGTAAGTACACCCTTATTTGATATGTTAGTGGGAGACTGGCTGTTTCTGTTTATTTAATGTTCTATATTTCAGTAAGTACACCCTTATTTGATATGTTAGTGGGAGACTGGCTGTTTCTGTTTATTTAATGTTCTATATTTCAGTAAGTACACCCTTATTTGATATGTTAGTGGGAGACTGGCTGTTTCTGTTTATTTAATGTTCTATATTTCAGTAAGTACACCCTTATTTGATATGTTAGTGGGAGACTGGCTGTTTCTGTTTATTTAATGTTCTATATTTCAGTAAGTACACCCTTATTTGATATGTTAGTGGGAGACTGGCTGTTTCTGTTTATTTAATGTTCTATATTTCAGTAAGTACACCCTTATTTGATATGTTAGTGGGAGACTGGCTGTTTCTGTTTATTTAATGTTCTATATTTCAGTAAGTACACCCTTATTTGATATGTTAGTGGGAGACTGGCTGTTTCTGTTTATTTAATGTTCTATATTTCAGTAAGTACACCCTTATTTGATATGTTAGTGGGAGACTGGCTGTTTCTGTTTATTTAATGTTCTATATTTCAGTAAGTACACCCTTATTTGATATGTTAGTGGGAGACTGGCTGTTTCTGTTTATTTAATGTTCTATATTTCAGTAAGTACACCCTTATTTGATATGTTAGTGGGAGACTGGCTGTTTCTGTTTATTTAATGTTCTATATTTCAGTAAGTACACCCTTATTTGATATGTTAGTGGGAGACTGGCTGTTTCTGTTTATTTAATGTTCTATATTTCAGTAAGTACACCCTTATTTGATATGTTAGTGGGAGACTGGCTGTTTCTGTTTATTTAATGTTCTATATTTCAGTAAGTACACCCTTATTTGATATGTTAGTGGGAGACTGGCTGTTTCTGTTTATTTAATGTTCTATATTTCAGTAAGTACACCCTTATTTGATATGTTAGTGGGAGACTGGCTGTTTCTGTTTATTTAATGTTCTATATTTCAGTAAGTACACCCTTATTTGATATGTTAGTGGGAGACTGGCTGTTTCTGTTTATTTAATGTTCTATATTTCAGTAAGTACACCCTTATTTGATATGTTAGTGGGAGACTGGCTGTTTCTGTTTATTTAATGTTCTATATTTCAGTAAGTACACCCTTATTTGATATGTTAGTGGGAGACTGGCTGTTTCTGTTTATTTAATGTTCTATATTTCAGTAAGTACACCCTTATTTGATATGTTAGTGGGAGACTGGCTGTTTCTGTTTATTTAATGTTCTATATTTCAGTAAGTACACCCTTATTTGATATGTTAGTGGGAGACTGGCTGTTTCTGTTTATTTAATGTTCTATATTTCAGTAAGTACACCCTTATTTGATATGTTAGTGGGAGACTGGCTGTTTCTGTTTATTTAATGTTCTATATTTCAGTAAGTACACCCTTATTTGATATGTTAGTGGGAGACTGGCTGTTTCTGTTTATTTAATGTTCTATATTTCAGTAAGTACACCCTTATTTGATATGTTAGTGGGAGACTGGCTGTTTCTGTTTATTTAATGTTCTATATTTCAGTAAGTACACCCTTATTTGATATGTTAGTGGGAGACTGGCTGTTTCTGTTTATTTAATGTTCTATATTTCAGTAAGTACACCCTTATTTGATATGTTAGTGGGAGACTGGCTGTTTCTGTTTATTTAATGTTCTATATTTCAGTAAGTACACCCTTATTTGATATGTTAGTGGGAGACTGGCTGTTTCTGTTTATTTAATGTTCTATATTTCAGTAAGTACACCCTTATTTGATATGTTAGTGGGAGACTGGCTGTTTCTGTTTATTTAATGTTCTATATTTCAGTAAGTACACCCTTATTTGATATGTTAGTGGGAGACTGGCTGTTTCTGTTTATTTAATGTTCTATATTTCAGTAAGTACACCCTTATTTGATATGTTAGTGGGAGACTGGCTGTTTCTGTTTATTTAATGTTCTATATTTCAGTAAGTACACCCTTATTTGATATGTTAGTGGGAGACTGGCTGTTTCTGTTTATTTAATGTTCTATATTTCAGTAAGTACACCCTTATTTGATATGTTAGTGGGAGACTGGCTGTTTCTGTTTATTTAATGTTCTATATTTCAGTAAGTACACCCTTATTTGATATGTTAGTGGGAGACTGGCTGTTTCTGTTTATTTAATGTTCTATATTTCAGTAAGTACACCCTTATTTGATATGTTAGTGGGAGACTGGCTGTTTCTGTTTATTTAATGTTCTATATTTCAGTAAGTACACCCTTATTTGATATGTTAGTGGGAGACTGGCTGTTTCTGTTTATTTAATGTTCTATATTTCAGTAAGTACACCCTTATTTGATATGTTAGTGGGAGACTGGCTGTTTCTGTTTATTCAATGTTTTATATTTCAGTAAGTACACCCTTATTTGATATGTTAGTGGGAGACTGGCTGTTTCTGTTTATTTAATGTTCTATATTTCAGTAAGTACACCCTTATTTGATATGTTAGTGGGAGACTGGCTGTTTCTGTTTATTTAATGTTCTATATTTCAGTAAGTACACCCTTACTTGATATGTTAGTGGGAGACTGGCTGTTTCTGTTTATTTAATGTTCTATATTTCAGTAAGTACACCCTTATTTGACAGGCTTTTTATTATTCTCTTTATACTCTGAAGAATCCATTTCCTACTCACACATATATAGATATGTACATATAAATAACTGTCCTTTCAAATGATACGCATGACCTTTTAAGCTGAAGTTCGTCTATCTTGAGCGCAGTCATATACCAGATCCATTAAAAGAATTGAAGGCATGTCAGCTGGCACTGCTCTGTCGTTTAGATTAACATCATGCAGTGTCTCCAGCAGTGCCTCTCTGATCAGCTATCAGGCTCAGGAGTTTTGCTTCAGTATAGCTACACTGTATATGAATATTTAAATATATTGTTGAATCCATTCCTTCTAATTATGTTCCTTTATCCTATTATGATGTTTCCTCTTTTGCGATGCATATAGTTGGTGTTATAAAAGCAGACAATGGTGTAATTAAACTTTCCCTGCAGTTTCAACTCACTGTCTTCATTCTGTTTTCTAGTCTCCTAGTCATGAACTGACAGTCTATTTTTAAGGTTCAAAAATCCTGCTAGACGCTTCCATTATTTTTCCTTGTGGAATCCTCACATGCAGAATATTAATATTTCTTTTATCAGAATATACTGTGAATCACTGAAACATATTTCGAATATGAATAGAAACTACACAAATTAGAAACATGTATACATGTAGACAGGAGACAGATGCACGTAAAACACAAGTCAATATTTTATTTTGAAGCTGATTTGATGAGCTGCTGTTCCATCCTGGTATATCTTCTCTTTTCCTACTCACTGTATTTAGATAGTTTCTGATTCACCTATGACCCTGAACTAGATAAAATAAGTAATCAGAAAAAAAATGAAAAAATGGGTTTTAAAACTGTCTTTGAATAAAACCCATAGATACTTGTTTGCAAGTATCCTGCATTAATATGTTTTATACACGTCAGATTTATTTTTAAAGGTCTGTATATTTTTAAGTTTATCTCCCATGTGAAATTCTCAAAAGATTAAAAAAATGCTTTCATAGAAATAAAATAAGCAATAATGGCCTAATAGAATGCATTTAGCATTTTGTCAACATGTAGGGTATTATTGAAAGTGCCAAAACATACTACTTTTGAGTTATTTAAACCTTTTGCTCATATGTCATTTATTTTGAGCTGGCAAAATGAGCGGTCTTTTTGTCACATATTTCATAGACAGTCTCCCTGAAAGATCTGTCTTACAATACAGCCTTAGTGCCCTCTCAAACTCTACTCCTCATCTACAACACCTCCCCCATACCAGCCTAAAAGGCAACAATCATGCTTTCTCTGTCCTTGCACCTATAATCTTGGTATCCATTTCAGAGCATTGAGTCCACCCCATCTGTGACGATGTGAGGTGTTGCCAGCTATGCCAGTAGAAGTAGGGCAGTAGGTATGTAACATATGCCAGCACAGCTCTGGAATTTATTTATTTATTTATTTTATTTTACATTTTTTTAACCGGGAAATTCTGACTGGACCAGGTCCATTTTCAGTGGAGGCCTGAAGAGAAAAGCTCCGGCATCAAGTTATACAAATACAGTACATTCAGCATAATACACAAAACAGGTTACATAATGTATGTTGAGCATAGTAATATAACAACAAATTAATAATACACTCCAGGTAAAAGAAGATATAGAGCATAGGTAAGAAGACAATGTCAGTTACAGTACATCAAGCATACTACACAAAACAGGTTACATTATGTATGCTGAGCATAATAATATGACAAGAAGTTAATAAAACACTCCAGGTAAAAGAGGGTATAGGACATAGGTAAAAAGACAATGTCAGTTAAAGGTTAGTGAAAGTATAAAATATATCAAGTAAGATTCTACAGTTAAAAGTACTCTTTCAGATGACCGCACTTACAGGAGATCAAAGATCCAGCATGTGATCCAGAGGGCAGTCTGGGTAGTTAGTAGCAGTGTGGGTAGGGTTATGTGATACAAGGACATAAACAGCTACTAAGAAGATGCAATTTGAGGGAGTATTTGAATATGGATGTGGAGGGGGCAGTGGACACAGATAGAGGAAGAGAGTTCCAATTTCTGGCAACGTTGTAAGAGTAGAGTGCTTTCCCCTGCATTAAAAATCACTCAACCGTCATCTGGGATTTGCCCTTTTCCCCACTGTAGTGCAATCTCAGAGTTGGTATAGTTAGTTAGGGGGGTGTGGGGGGTGAAACCCCTCCCCCCACTATGTAGGGTTTGAAAGTTTGGTTTGTTTGTGTACACCCAAGTGATTTTTTTTCCCCTGGGAAAAAAATTCACTGAAGTGGCCATTCGGCATTTGAAAAGGTTGATGTTTACATGTCGATTAAGACGTGTTCAGCGAACTTGTCTTTTGACATCGTAATATAGACCCAGAATCATATATCCCATCTCTGGGGTTGCATTACAATGAGGAAAGGGCTAAAATCCATTCCTTGCTGTACTGCAATCTTGGACAACAAGCTACTTACGTTTTGTGAAATTCTGAGATTTCAACTAAACATAGTGGAAGTAAATACAATTGTCATTCTGAGCATAACAGCCACATAATATATATATATATATATATATATATATATATATATATATATATATATATATATATACACACACACACACACACACACACACACACATATATATGTGTGTGTGTGTGTGTGTGTGTGTGTGTGTGTATGTATATATATATATATATATATATATATATATATATATATATATATTCACTATACAATCTAGAAATACTGAAATATCGAATTTCAGTATCTCGAGACTGTATAGCCGAAAATCCACATCTGCGAACATACACATACATACATACACCAACACACAAACACACATACACCTACCTAAATACACTACAAGAAACAAAACAACACACACAAACACAACATAACATACAAACACATCTACCTTACCTATAAGCAGGGGAGTAAACTCCACTGCACCCCCCATACCCCCACTACTTATATATACTAACACCGAGGTCGCACTAAACACACAAACACATAAAACCCACCACTACACACACACTCACACACACTAAAATCCCTACCCAATACCCTTACAAAAGCACCACTTACCTGAATCCCCAGATAAAGCCACACACCGCACCAAATGTCACGAATGCAACACCACAACAGCAGATTCAACATTTCCGCATTCGATATAGTGCAGCTTCGCGTAACTGCACTTTCAACTATACAGTCTTGAGATACTGAAATTCAATATTTCAGTATTTCGAGATTGTATAGTAAACACACACACACACACACACACACACATATATATATATATATATATATATATGTGTGTGTGTGTGTGTGTGTGTGTGTGTGTGAAACTCAACCAGATGAAAAATAAAAATAAAAACACCGGTACTCCAAACCAGTTAATCCAGCCTTTACTGCAGCACTCCAAAACATCAGAACTAGCGCTCACATTTTAATATTCTTCCCAAATGACATGACCAGTCAGTGGTTAAACTATCAGAATCCATCATTTAACCAATTAGTGTCTCCTAAGAGGAAAAAACAGCCCCAAATCAAATTTTATAAAACTTAATATTAAACATCTAATCCAAAATACTCGTGATTTTAAAATTCATGTAAATGAGTAACAGCATATGAAATTATATTACTTTTATCGATGGAACAAATTCAAGGTTAGGCTTTTTTCAGTTTGATCTTTACAGTTTGTCATAATTTTTATTGTTTTTTACTCACCCTGGAACATTTACAGTGCTATGTATTTCACAGAACATTCCCTCTTACAGTAATGTCTCCTTACGTTTGGCTCACTGTTTTATCTGCTTTGGGTATGTTATAGTAACCCTCCTCCTACAGTTCTCTTACATTTGCTGTACTTATGCTAAGTGTTGACAGGCTGCTGTATATCTCCCTGTCATGCTGCTTTTTACATCTTGGGATAAATTATTCATTGTCTGAATTCCTGTGGCTTCCTTTCATTCCATGTGTCCGCCACGAGGCACTGCCATAGGAATTATTGCTAGATCTTTCATGTTAAGATCATGTTCCTAGCCTGACATATGGTTCCAGTATCATGTTACAGCAACTTGGGTGTCTCTATATAGTCATGCAAGATCATTTACAGTGAGGTTCCATTTGAAAATGTTGACTTTCCCCCTTATTACTGACCCCTACTGCATGTTTTTACTTTTCATGGAGGTTTTAATTACTTTTACAATAAAGCTGCCACTCACATATGCCTGCCTTACTGCTTACCCTGTCTTGAGAAATTGTCTATTTGGACACAAAAGCTGATGTGAAGTTGTCCTTCCCTTCATTACTGTTTTTTATTTTTAAACAGACTATAAGAACATAACTTTCATTTTTGATGTAGTAATATGCTTCTTATGTAGGTGCTCCAACAGATTACTAAGAGAAGGTTGATGAGGGCTCCCTGCTTTGATGTTTCTTTTACCTTCTAATCCCCCAATACCTATGCCTATTAATGAATCAGTCTAACAGCCTTCCTTCTCTGTGTTCCCTCCTGTCATACTATTTTTTTCTCTGTTTTTTTGCCCCCATTGTCTGTTGATCATCAGTCCCCAGCATCATCCATCACTGGGGCAAGAGTTGATCAGGAGGGGCCATTATCTGGACAGCCATCAGAGATGCTTTACGGATTGTTTTCCATTTTGGAGTTCTATCTATCCCTCTGTGCACTGAGGAGGGAGTGTTTGATGGGCTGACAATGGGGTAAGTCCCATCACTTTCACAAGGTGTGTCTCAACAAGCAGTCCCGCTCCTCCTTGTAAAGCACAAGTGGTGGTACTCCCATTCCCCATCAGTGAAATCACAGCTACTCTATGTGCTCATGAGTGTATGTAACTGTCCTCATCCTCAGTCAGTGGGACGCATCCTTTCTCTTCTCCCTCTCTCTGCCTAGCTCCTCCAATGCCAGGGCTGCTAATCAAACTCGAGTCACCTGGGTTGTAGTTTGAACCATTCTCTCATTCCTACTGCTGATGGTCACTACTTGTGTTGCAGTATCTCCCTGGAACAGCAGTCCTTTACAGCCACAGCTTCCAGTTCTGTGCCACTTTCCTTACAGTACAGCATTATCTACACTGGCCTATCTCCCTTCTGCTACTCAGTCAGTTCTTCCTAGTGAAGCAGTCAGTTACATACAGTGTTTCTCCCCCATCTATTTTGCCCATATTACTATAAAGTTTTGTTATATGAGACACTCAACATAAGACTACATTTTTAATAAATTCTTAAATTGCTGTGTGAAGTCTCTCTTCGTGTCTGTGAGTTTTAATTGCTCACAATAAATGGCTGAGGATTACTGCTTGCTGGATTGTTCTCTTAGTTTCCTGTTATTATATGCTCACACCATGTAGTAGCAATATATTTGAACTTGAATTTTACTGTTTAATATTAACTCTTGAGATCACAACATCTCAGAGAAAGAGGAAGATCTGTTTTGCTATCAACATCAGAAGCATAAGGAATAAACTCCTGGACGGCTGATATTTTAGTAATTATAGAGACATAGCTAAAAAACAATCTCAAAGATATACAATTTCTACCCCCCCCCCCCCCCATTCTGGCTACTATGTTTATATACTAGACAGAACAAACAAAAAAGCAGGAATAGATGCTATAATGTATAAAAGCATCCTTCAGTTATTGCCTTTCCCCCACAATATTCCAAAATGTTATAATGCATAAATATTTATTGTACTATTGAAACTCAATAACTACAAACCACTAGCCAACACAGGCATATACATACCCCCTGGTAACAATAATCCCTACTACAGAAGACTTTCTATGCTGGGTCTTGAATAAAATCCCACAGGAAACAATTCTCCTAGGTAACCTAAACATTGACTGGATGACTATCAGATGACCAAAACCTGCCAACAGCACAAAGCTGCGTGGTTTTACCCAGCTCATCATAGGTTCATAGGTTGGTACTAGGCTATCAGCCCTAGGGCATATACAAGCCTAGCCATAACAATTCCCAAGCTCTTTCTTCCGACACTATTTACTTCCCTGGACCCCTGTCTAGCAGGGAGACTGACATGATCCACGGGGTAAATTTCCTTTCTCCCATCCAATCATCAAGGTTCCTTTTGAAGAGTGCCAAAGAGGCACTCTGCTTGACATTTATGGGCAGTCTGTTCCAGAGTCTGGGGAGTCTCTGGGTCAAGAACCTATCCCCCCAGCATGTTTTGTTTATTGTGATGACAAGGTTTAGATCCCTGGAGCGTGTGGCTCTGAGGGATTGGGATTTCTTTAAGTGTAGCATGTCCAACAGCTCTGAGTTTGATATGGCCTTGTATGTTAAGCAGAGATCGCCTCTGAATAGACGATATGTGACAGAGTATAGCTTGAGTTTTTTAAGGTGGTCAGCGTAGGGCATCTGCTTTAGGTCTGTGATTCTTTTAGTGAGGTATTTCTGCAGCCTTTCCAGTTGTTGCAGATGTCTTGAGAGGTACATACCAAACGGGGCATTGTATTCTATAATGGGTCTAATAAGGGATGAGTACAGTGGGACAATGACCTCCTTTTTCCTGGATGAAAAGCCCTTAGCGATGAGGTGTGCCACATAGAAGGATTTCCTTACTGTTGTGGCGATGTGGTTATCGAAGGCGAGACTACTGTCCACCTGTCTCTTATCACACTTTCGGTGTTTAATGTACTGCCACCTATGTGGTAATTCACAGGTACATGTATTTTCCCAAAGGGTATAACTATACATTTCTTGGTATTGAGCTGGAGCCCATGGCTCTGGCACCAAGCATCTGGTTCTGTAAGGCCCTTTTGTAGAGTATCCTCATCATTTGGGGATTCAATAATGGCTCCCAGTTTGCAGTCATCTGCTGACTTTGTTAGCCAGAGTCCCTTAGGTTTGGCCTGTACTTCAGAGAAGTAGATGCCAAACAAGAGAGGTCCCAGGACTGAACCCTGAGGTACTCCACTTGTCACTTGTCTGGAGCTGGATTTGGAGTTGGCTACTTTTACAGTCTGGGTTCTGTCAGTAAGCCAGTTGGCAACCCATCGGGTGACATAGGGATTAATGCCCAGCTTAGTAAGTCTATCTATGATTCCAGAGTGGGGGATGGTGTCAAAGGCATTGGTGAGGTCCAGATAGGCTGTGTGGACCTCCTTACCCTTGTCCACAGCTCTGGAGACTGATTCGAAGAAGTCAATCAGGTTCAGGAGACAAAATCAGCCCTTCACAAACCCAAACTGGGTGGGGTCCAGTGTTTGAAGGTTGCCAATGTCTTTGTTTATAAGTTCTATGATAATATGTTCCATGGCCTTGCAGATCAGGCTCGTAAGACTGATGGGGCAGTAGTTCCCGGGATCCAAGGTGGATCCCCCCTTGTGGAGTGGGATAACTGTAGCTGTGCGCCACTCAGTGAGCACAAAGCCTGAGGTGAGGCTATGATTAAACATGACACTTAGGTGAGGTGTCAGTTCATTTTGCAGTGCATGTAATACACAGCCCGAGATATCATCTGGTCCCATGGATGCTGTATTTTTAGCTCTGGAGAGTGTGTTTTTTACCTGTGTGGCCATTATTACTGGAATTTGGCAATCTTCAGGTATTGAGATGGACCATTTAGGGGGTGAGAGGGGGTGAAGTTGGCACTGACTTGATCTGCCAGGATATTGGCAATATCCTTGGGATCAGTATATTTAATGCCATTCTGTTGTAGCTCAGAGCTGATCTGAGCATTGCCAAATAGATTCTTCACATAGTTATAGAATGCCTTGTGGTTGCCTTTGGAATCTTTGGCAATTTTATTTTCATAACTAGCTTTGGAGAATTTTATGAGGGATCTCAGCTTCTTACTAAGGCTGGTAAGGGAGTTTTTTTTTGCATCCTGGGATTTTCCTCTTTTCTGCAACAGTTTCTTCCTTTTGTTGTAAAGTTTGTTTATGGCACAGGACCACCAGATTGGCTTCCTTTTTTTGGAGGAGAGCATCTTGGTTCTATTTGGGATGGCATGATTCATGCATGAGTGGATGTGCTTGTACAGTGCCTTAGTGTAGGATTCAGCAGTCGAACTTTCAGTTCCCATCTGCATGGGTGTCATGAAGTTTGTCACTTCTGACTTGAGTAGCATGAAGTTGGCTTTGGAGAAGTTTTTTATGGAGGTTTCCTTAAACCTGGGGGGTGGGGGTGGGATGTGGATGTTAATGGTGATTAGCTTATTGTCAGACCTGACCAATGAGGGGGTGACCATAAGTGTGGAGCATCGGTCTCCCATGTTGGTAATGACCAGGTCTAGGATATTGGAGCCCCTGGTGGGACTATGGATTAGTTGATCCAGGGCGTTGGAATTTATGAATTCCAAGAACCATTGGGCAAAGGTTTTGGTACATGAGTAGTTTTCCCAGATAATGGCAGGGTAGTTGAAATCACCCAGTATTAGGGTGTTTGGTTGTATCTTAATATTTTCCAGTATGTTTAGAAAGGTGTAGTGAGAATCTTGGGGCATGGTGGGGAATCTGTAGCAAGCTACAATATGGATTGCAGTCTTACCTAGTGTTAGTTGCACCTGGAGAATTTCATATGCATTGTGTTGGGCAACTAGCCTGGTGGGGTGAATATCCTTGGTGAATATGGATACTCCTCCACCTTTAGTGTTTCGGTCCTGGTTTGGTGGCAGAAAAGTGTGGTAAGAGTTGTAGCCTGTTATTGCAGGGGTGCTCTCTGGACCCTTGAACCAGGTCTCAGTTACTGCACAGATATCGATGTTCTCCATTTTTAGGAGTGCCTCGAGAGAGTCCATTTTGAGGTTTAGCCTTCTAGCATTGAGTAGCATTACCTTCAGAATTTGCATGCTTGTATCTCTTACGGTGGTGATTTTGTCCTTTGAACTTTTCCTAAAAAAGGCACTATAGGGGTGGCAAGAGCCTTAGCCAGTAACCTGAATCTCAGGGGCATCAGGTGCAGACCATCTCTGGCAAAGCATCGTGGTCTGTCAATCATGTTGTCCCAGGCAGACAGATACTGGATCCCCTTTGAATGACACCAGAAGCTTAGCCAATTGTTGAAGTCAATAATTTTGTCCTTATATTGTGGTATAATTCTGGGCAAAGGCAGGATGCTACTCAGGGTTAGGGTCATACCTGCCTGGGCCACAAGATCTGAGAGCTCTTCCATGTCTCTTTTCATGTAGCTCAGGGAGTTACTTCTCAAGTTATTCACTCCAACATGGATGGTCACCTTCCCGACCAGTCATAAAATAATCTCCATGAGATCAACACTTGACTGAATCCTTATCTCCTCATCAAATAGTATTACAGCCTTTGATTCCCTTCCAGGAGTATATGACATTTCATAAAAATGTCATAACATCAAACCACAAATAATTGAACTCAAATGTTCGATACTCAAAAGATCATAAAAACAACAAAAAAAAAATGTCTCTTTTTTGCAAAGAACATACCCCCCCATGCACCTCCCACAACCCCTATTAATATATTTACATACTCCAAGATTGTACTTCAGTGGAGAAAGGGCAAATGTACTACTGGAAAAGCTAACACAGTTTGACCAGCTGATTTTTTTTATTATTAATTCTAGCAGTTTTTACTCACTTTGATAAAACAACATTTCGGTGTAATGTCTATATGACCTTCCAGACACCATGAGTGGTCATCTGTTTATTTTTGTAAAGCTACAAAGAAACCACTCCCCTAAGACACACCATTATAAACAAGTTAGAAATCTCACTACACTCCAGCTAGAGAACTTTAAAAATACCATCACGCACTTTAACTCGGATGCACGTAAACATCTACTTCTAGATACTTCAGTCACAGATTTTAATAAAGCCTTCCTGAATATCCTCAGTACTCGCTCCACTTAGAACTAAAAGAATCAAAGCAAACCCTACACTGTGGCTGTTTACCAAAAATAAACTCATGAAAGATGGCAATAAGGCTTGGAAAGCATGGTGACAAAATAAAACCAAGAAAAAAAACTGCAGTATTATAGACACCTTAGGAATCAAGCCAAATAGGCTATTAGGACTGATAAAAAGTCTAACTACACACACACACACACACACACACACACACACACACACACACACACACACACACACACACACACACACACACACACACACACACACACACACACACACACAAAAAAATCTTAATACACTTCTTTTCATAATAGGAATAGATGCAGCCCCATGCCATTCTGGACATCATTAAACAATCTTTTTCACCCAGTACAAATAAGTACCCCTTCTACATCCACTACATAACCCAGCAACACTGTTACTGACCAGTTTAACCACCACTTCATTCATTCTGTTGAACTAACAGATGCACTAACCCCAAGTTATCATCCCCACCAAACTCCTCATCATAAATCCTCCTTTGTCATTAAGTCTTGTAATAACACAGCTATCTTACCTGACACCTACACCAAACTCCTAGGAGTCATCATTGACGATGAACTAAAATTCAATCATCAAATACAGCAATGCATAAAGAAAACACATCTGAAACTAGGTCTCTTATATCGGAACAAAAAATATCTCAGTTCCGAGGCTAGACTCACCCTAGGACAAGCACTTCTCCTCCCCTCTCTCCTCTATGCCACTCCAGTTCTCACAAATATCCAAAAAACTACCCTGAACAAGCTCCAACAATCCTACCACAAAATAGCCAGATTCATCACTAACTCCCCAACCAACACACACCACTGTATTGCTTTAAAGTCTCTACAATGGCTAGACCTCCCACAACTACTACATCTCTATCAATTTCACATGCTGCACTCTACGCTCTTTAAACTATCCTACTGTCCATCTTTATCTCTACTTGTCTCTGTCTACACCCCATCTCGACCCCTCTGCATCTCTAATCAACAATTGCTTGATATTTACCACCCAAATAAGTCAGTAGGTAAGCTACTCTACAAACACTCTGTGGCCCAAGCCTGGAACAAACTTCCCCTTGACATACGCTCAATCTCTCACACCCCACTATTTAAAAATAAACTTAAGACACATTTACTCAATTCCAGAATCTGCCCCTGCTATGACCCTACATAGTTCTCTCCTCTCCCCACATTGGAATCACTCTCAGTTGATCCTTCTCACACTCTGCACTCTGCCTCACTAGTACAGTTACATAGTATTTTCTTGGAAAAAAAAAATTGCTGTCATTTAACTGTTGTTAGTGTTGTTATCTATTGTTTACTACTGTAGTGCTAGTTTTATTTCTATTGTTTGCTGTGCTTGTCTACTACTGTAATGCTTTATTGTACTATCTGGAGCTTTTCTCCTCGGGTCTCAACTGAACATGGGACAAAATCCCAGTTGGACTAACCCGGTTAACAAATGTCAATAAATAAATAAATAAAAATTCACTTTTAAACCAGTCCCCACTTCCACTATCAGGAATCTCCTCCTTAAATTAAAACCTTCCAGAATAGCTCCAGATAATCTGCTTGCAGAATATTTAAAAATTGTAGCAGATGCCATTCTGATAAACTGCCTCATTGCAGAAAACAAAGGTCCTGAACTATGGAAAATATTCTTTATCTTACCCTCTTCATGGGGGTGGAACTTTACCAAACATTCAAATTATAGGCCCATAGCAATTTTCTCTCCACTATCCAAAAGTCTTGATAAATGTATTCACTCCCACCTTCTAAAACATTTAACCACCAGCAGCATTCTGACATCCACACAGCATGGCTTCCCACTTAACCTTAATGCTACTACTGCCCTACTCAGTTTTACTAACAGTCAATAATACCAGAAACTCAGGTAAACTTGTTGCCTCACTTTCTGGAACTAGCAAAAGCATTCAGCTCCATATCACACCCATTACTACTTCTGGATTTCTCTGTGCTAGGCATCTCTTTCTTACATCTTCTTTCATTTCCGAACTACCTATCATACATTGCACAAGCAGTGACATGGAAAGATGACAACCCATCCTTTACCTGTGCCTTTAGGAATTCCCCAAGGATCATTTCTTGGACACTGCTATTCAATCTCTTCACAAATAATCTTCACGCTGCTACAAAACATGCCACCTTAGTGCAGTATACAGATGACTCTACTCTAATCTGCACAGCAGAAAAACTCACAGAACTACAATATTATAGACATATTAGGTGGCACAACAAGCTTTATCATCTGTTGAAGCATGGCTAGCTAAAGCTCATCTTCTCTTTAATCCCAAGAAGACTAAACTAATATTATTTACTCCTAAATGTCTTTCTATCCCAAAAAAACTTCTTCATTATGTACTCAGAAAATAGTACCAAAATAGAGGTCTCACATACTGAATTTCTAGGTATCACAGTAGATGAACAATAAACAAAGCATATCAAAACTTATCTTCCTATACAGGGCCAAACCCTATTTACTGATATAAGCAAGAAAACACGCAGCAATAACCTTCCTGCTATCATCCCTCCTATATGTCTCCTCAATGCTCATCTTTAAACTACACTACTACTCAAAGTGGAACAATGCTATAACAAAGTCACTAAATTTGCAGGCAACCATCACTCAACAACTCACTGCTGTCTATCACTAAAAATTCTTACCTGGTTAGAGCTTCCACAACATCCAACCTTGACACAATTGTTAGTAACCCTCAAACTTATACATCAACCAGATAAATGTCCTACTCTCCAATCAATTATCCATCCCTACTCCCCAAATAAAAAGCTCAGATCTGAGGACAAGACAGCTTGCTATATCTAAATCCTGTAACTCAGCAGGTGACCACTTTTCTCAAATAATATTTCAAAATCATGGAACTCCATCTCCCCACCCCCTACCCCATCTCTCTCTCTCTCTCTCTCTCTCTCTCTCTCTCTCTCTCTCTCTCTCTCTCTCTCTCTCTCTCTCTCTCTCTCTCTCTCTCTCTCTCTCTCTCCCTAAACAAATCGGTAACCCAAACTCATTTAAAACTCAACTAAAGCAGCATCTGCTGAGTACAGGGTCATATTCCTGCTCATTTCCTGGTTAAACCAACTTAGGTTAACCCATCCTAAGAGTTAGAACTCACAAACTACTACATTCCAAATCAGTCAAAGGTCATGCTTTTCTGTGACTTGAACTTTCCATTTCCTCATTTCACTCTGGTCTTGTTCATCTGACAGTTTTTTTTCCCACAGGACATCCTTGTATATTCAACCATCCTTCATTCTTTTCCGTTTCGCACACATAATGCTCACTGTCTCTAAACTACATTTATTTTCCTTTTGTTTCTCTCCTCTTACAGTAATTTTAATTATCTTTTCTGCTTTTCTTCTTTTCTTAACTTTCTCACCTCACCCCCTCGTTTCCTATTGTCAGACAGCCAACCTACAGCTCTGCTGTTTTTCATTATAACAATAACCCATGACTGGGTGTAGGTAAATCGAGCATTACCCACACCCAGTCATGGATTATTGTTATTATACAATAACATTATTTAAGAAAAAAGCTAGTTAGTTTTCTTAAATAATGTCCTTGTATAATGGTGTTATGCTGCTCTTCTGCATTTTCCCCCCTGTATCCTGGGCCTTTCCTGATGTACTGGGCATATGTATGGGACTTTCATTCCCACGCTTACACAGTACAACAGTGCTGTGTAAAGGAAGCCATGGAGAAAGGAAGATCTCTGTTTCTTTTTTTTTTTTTTTTTAATTAAAAAAATCTGGAGACTTTCAACTTACAGGAGAGACAGGACAGAGAAAATAAAAGGATAATCAGGTAGGTTTCTCTAGATTTACATAACTTACCTGATTATCATTTTATTTTTCTCTGTCCCGTCTATCTCGTACTTTTGAAGTCTCTGTTTTTTGAAAATTTATTTTAAAAAAAAGTCAGGTTTCTGTAGCACATTTTAATAGAAGAAAGTCCGGGCAACCGGGCTTTTTCCATAGGTATATGCTCAATTTACAAGGGGCATGCTGGTTGGGCTGACCAATCAGCATGCTCGTTTTCAAATGTTAATGGTGAGTTCATATACCATAATGAATACTCCTTTTATTTTTTCACCTCATATTTTATACTTCTCACATTGTTTCCTTGTAATATAGCTTTATCACTTCTGTATTATAATCTCTCTCTCTCTCTCTCTTTCCCACTGATGCACCATGCAGTACATCGGGGAACAAGCACCTTTCAGCACTCGTTGTTTCTGTAGCACTTATGGGTTTTACAGGCTTGGGATGATAGCCCAAGGCCCAATCCTTCTCAAAGGGTGCACCACACACATTTGCATGCACACATTCACACCTAGGGCCAGTTTAGAGTGACAATCCACCTACTGCATGTGTTTGGAATGTGGGAGGAAACTAGAGTACCCAGAGGAAACCCACACGACCACAGGGAGGGCATGCCATGCAGACTCTGCACAGAAGGCACCCCAGCTGAGAATTGAACAGGAAAACCTCTTCCTGTAAGGTGACAACTCTAACCATAACACCACTGTACCACCCTATATTATAAAATATTATCACAAAAGTTCATTGTAATGCATTGTTGTTTTAAAATTTTATTGTACAGTGTTACATAACATGTCTTACATTCTTTTACACTTTGTATACTTATCTTTCATGACTTTGTATTGTTTTATAACTCTCAACAAGTGAAATTATTAATTGTAAATTGTAATTTTTCTCCCAGGGCCTCCACTGAAAAACTGTCTTTTTACACCCAGATCTGTAGAGCTGGAAGGGTATGGATCCCCCTTTCCTCCAACAAACATCAGGCATGCTGTTCCAGGCTTCACAACCCTCCCCCCCCCCTTGGTTAAGCAATACATTTGTTATAGACCCAGTCTATCTACTCGGAATCTGCCCTGTCATTCATAGTAACCATACCCAAGGTTTTCCCAGAGTTTTTGTACTATGTCCACTTTTATTGCCCATCTTTAGCAATGAGATGTGTCAATATTTAAACCCATCTTTCCTCCTACATTTCATAATTTAAGCCTATTTACTGACCCTTCAATCTTTGATGCACAGTTATTATTACAAAGAATATATGGGATGGCTGAGAGCTAGTTTTTAGACTCCAGACTATCTCCGAATGTTAAAAAATCAGTGACTGTTCCTGATGTTGACCCTTGAAAGCAAAATAATTGGATCATGTAGCAACTCGGCTCTTCATGTGGTGAGATTACTAAAATTATGGGTGTAATCCTTCATTGGTCCCCGATGGTAGACACTCATGCCAAATTTATCATTCTAAAGCCAAATCCTTGGCCAGCTTTACAATGCTTCTCACTATATGTCACCTCATAAAAGAAGCAAGGCAGCTCAAGCCTTAAGTATTCCACCCTCCTATAATCCCATCATGTCTTCACTAAATTGCTTTTTCATATTCTAACCAAATCTGAAATTGCATATGAAAAAAAAATCAACCTGGTTTTCAACCACCTGATTTGTTTGCTCCCAGCATTGCCTTACGCTCTATTGTGCAGATGGATGAGAATATAGAAAAATCATATCCTAGTTCTTCTCAAAGTTGCTCATTGGCACCTGTATATTCCAAAAGCTCTAATTTTAACATATACCCTGCTAAGCTACAGTTTACTTATTCTTTGTGATCTGTTGCCTGGTTATGGTTTCCAAGACCTAATAATCATCATAGATCATCATGAGGACTATTTTCACACACATCCTGTTGGCAATAGCTTGAACTTTACCAAATTACTCGGTCTGAGTTCTGTGTCATCTGATTCAAAATCTAGGTAAAAGATTTCAATTTGGGTATGTAACATTAGCCAATTCCATTGACATGTATAGATAAAGCCTTGACTATGATCCAGGTACCCTATGTTCAGTTAGCTGTTTGGGCATTGCTAGAGCTGGTGTGACAATGGAGAGTAGCAATGTGGCCTTGCCAGCTTAGACCTCTTTTGGGGGGGGGGGGGGGTTGTGGGAATGCAAGCTTGGAATGCATGCTCCTGAGGTTGAATCCCTAATGGAGAAGAGAGAACCAGCAGGAGCACTGGCTTTAAGGTGGGCGAAAGGTATCCCAAGGGGTTGTCACTTGCAGAAATGAGTGGCATGCCCTCATGGATGCCCAGTGTACACTAGTTTCTGGGTATTTTACTGGACATGTGCAGTGGGGTAAGGGTTGCATAAAGCAATTAATGGCTGCCTAAATAATGGGCCCTTTTTTGCCAGCTCTCACTCCAGTGTATGAAGAGCAAATGGTCCAGATGAGTGACAGAGGGTTAAACGGCAGCAGAGCTAAAAAAATTTAAATAAGTCTAGTTTGACAGCTGTAAAGCTACATCTTAGTTTCATCTTCTCCTTCTGTTCTTCCCCTGTTCTCAGCATTCTCATCCTTTCTCTCATACAAACCTTCCCATTTTTGTCTTCATAACCAATCATTTTCACTGTAAAGGACTTCTAATTTATCTTCATATAGCCTGCACTGGCCCTTCCCTCACCTCACCTCCCTTCGGTATTTTATCATTTTTCCCTTCTCCTAAGAGTTTCACAGTCTTTCTTCTGCCTTTATGCTCTGCCATACCTTTCTCATCCTTCCAGCACTGTGTATCTCATTTTCCTAAAATATTATATCCATCTGTACTCTTTTTTTATCTTTTTTCTATCCTTTTAGCTCTATTTTCTTTTGTTTCCTTTCACACTGCCATGTTTCTAGTAGTGCCCTTTATGTTGATTAATCCTCCAAATTAACAGGAAAATGTAGATCCCTCATCCTATTGCATCCCCCATGCATATATCCAAACCACGCCTTCTCCTGATGCCCAAACCAATCTTCAGGAACTTGCAAACTTGTTGTTATTCGTGCAATAAGTATGTGTCTATACATGCTATATCTGTGAATATAAAGCTTGTAGGTACTACACCTGTGTATTTTACTAATTCGATATCTCCTTTGCATTACTACTGACCTCACTCATAGCACTACACATATTAATGATTACAACTGATAATATTTTATTTGTAGAACAGTTTTCCAGATTTTTCCCTTTCAAAATGGGTTATTCCAAATTGGACTTCCCTTATTAACAAACAATAAATAAATAAAAAGAAAAACTCAGGAACATACACACATGGCTGTGATGTGGCACAGAGGTGGACTTTGGAATAAAGTGGGAAATATTTTGAACAGTGACTTGGTTCTTACAAAACAAAACATAGTTACTTACATGTTAAAGCTTAATCCTCAGTTTCAACTAAATGGAATCTTTTCCATGAATGAGCTCTGTAGAAAAATGTAGTAACGGACTGAAAATGCCAAAGATTGTGCTTCTCCAGTATGATAATGAGCTTCAGTACAGTGACCCATTTTTCAAAGAAAGCCCGTGATTGGCATGTACATACAAAAAGACTTTGAATGGGTCCTTGTGAACAGGGAAACTTCCTTTGGTAGCCCAGGTATGTCATGACAATGCTACAAGCATGGGTAGAATATGATAACTGACTAGCAATGCCTTTGTTTGAAAATACAATAAAGAAGCCATAAACTAAGATGAACCGATACTGCCCCAGACTACGTTTATGATTCGTTGTCCAGATAATTATATATATATAGAGCTCACAAAGTAAATTCATGGTAGAATGATTGTTAGAAAAATACTAAAATAGATCTGGCACACTGTTGAAATTTTGGAGTTTGGCCAATTATTGCAGGTTTTTGGTGATATTCTTAATTTGATTCATTAGGAAGAAAACGAAGAAGCAATGCAGGACGATGTGAAAAGCTGCTGAACTGCAGGGTTGTAAGGAAGGTCATGAGAAAGTATCAGGAATAGGAAGAAGTGGTAGAAAAACAAAACAATAAGTTGGGAAAAAGGGAATGCAAGTATTCAAAGAAAGACAGTAAATCATAAGGTAAAGAGAAACACGAGCTGGAGTAACAATGGTCCATAAGAAAGACAAGAATAAGGTGGTCAGAGCTGTATTAAATGCTGAAGAAGAATTTCAGAAAATTGGATATCAAGGCAGGGCTGTACTGGAGCTCCTGGACAGTTTCTAAAATAATGACTGCCAAGTTCAGATCTGTTAAAGAAGTCTCCAACCATACCTTTGACAAAGCAGCTATTACTAAAGGGCAGTCGAACACTGAACTTACTTTTGTGTAGGAAAGAAATGCTCTGCACATCCCACATCACACCTTTCAAATGAACCAGCTTCCAAGATCATCATGATTTCTAGAAACTGTAAGTCACTTGAGTGTGTCACAATTAGGTACAGACTGCTGTCAAAACAGGTACATTCTGAAAAGACTTTGCTGAACTGTGAATTCAACAACTCTTGCTCAAGAAATCTTTCCAGTACCTATGGGATTGCCCTATTTAAGGGGGTATTTCAGTGCTACACAGTTAAGGCTCCTTTACATAGCACAAGCAGAAAGCTATAATTCAAAGTGCAAAGGGATGATGATGAAATGGTGGGGGGGGCAATAAACAAGGAGAACCTGTGATTTTGGAAATAGGCCTTTAAGAATAATAGCAGCAATCATACAGAATATTATATCTATAAAGTAGCAGAAAGTATCTTAAGAACTAAGCCAGCATGGGAATGGAGAAAGGAGAGTCTGCTGATAGGGATGACTGCAATTAGGGATACAGACAATAGTCAAGAAGGGCTGAAATTTAATTGAGAAAACTGGCAAAGGAACAAAGATATTGGGAGCAAATAACTAAGAGAGAGAACGATGATAGAATGGGAAGACGCCAAGAACTTATTTGGACTGCAGGTTAGAGATTGTTTTCCCTATCAAGGATTGACATCAGCGTATAAGCAAAGAGAAAGAAATAGGGGGGCCCAAATGAAAAAACAGAACTGGTAGAGTTTTTAGTAGAATCTAGGACGGAAACTACCATTAAAAAAGAAATAATTAGTAGAATATATAAAATATTGCATGATAACTATAATAATCAATCAGAGTAGGTTAGAAAGGATTGGGAAGAGAGATTGGATAAGCAATTCAGAAAGAAACAATGGGAGGATATACGTATGTCTCCAAATATGCAACAGCATCTAGAGGATTTAGGATTTTTGCTTGGAAATGTTTACCTAGATATTTTTATACCTCACGTAGACTCCAGAGAATTTTTCCTCAGGTAGACAGCAATTGCTAGAGGTGTGATGGAGAAGAAAGAGGTAATTAGGAACATATTTTCTGGGAGTCTGGTGAGTTGACGTAGTATATAGATTCCCTGTGGGATACACTGTTGGAGTTGCTGGGTGGGCAGATTGTGTGACAAGGAAGATGATTTTTCTGAGCTATGATACAGAATCGGTATTCCCTAGACTTGCTGTGTCTAATTTTTGTGGCTGCCAGAAAAGCAGTCACTAGAAAATGGAAATCAAAATCTAAACCAACTATACTAGAAGTAGTGAATATAGTAACAGAGATAAAGCAACTGGAATTGAAATATTTAGAAAAGGGTAGGAGCAAATTCCATAGGAAAAATGGGAATTGTGGGAACAATACATACAGGAGAGGAATGAGGTTTAAAAGAAGGCAGAACTTAAATGAACTATGTAATGTTCAACTTGAAAATGATTGGGTAGATTATAAGTGATGTATAATGTTTGCAACTGTGAATATGTCAGTATGGTTTGTGATATAAAATGCTTGCAACTAGGATTGGTTTTGTTTTCATTTATATAAATATATGATTGCCTATGTCATAAGTGATGGTTTAATAAAGATTTTTATTGTTTAAAAAAGAGCAGGAATTGAATAATTTATGTAATGTTGCTTAGTTTATATGATATATAGATATATATATATATATATATATATATATATATATATATATATATATACATATATATATATGTGTGTGTGTGAAGTATAATGTTTGTAAATGTGAACTTGTTAATACAGTTTGATTACTTTTATATAAATGTAAATTTGCCTATCTTATAAATGATAATTTAATAAAGGTGCTTAAAAAAAAGAAATTGTTGCACTACCCAGAAGTTGGGAATAGGCTTTCTAGATAAATGGAAAATTGCAGGAAGATGGCACTTGAAAATAGGCACAGGAAGCATATTTCACTGTTGTCAGTGCTTCATCAGGTAAATACACTTACCTTTAATACTGAGAAGATCAGAAAGCTTTGGGTTCTAGCCTTACAGCAAGCACTTGGACTGATTTTGTGTTACGGACACAGTAGTGCAGCATAAAGAGCAGGTTCTGCAGTTTGGAAAGGCCTTTCTGTGAATGAAATATTAAACTGTGGCCCCATCAGCTTGAGTTGGTGGTAGCTCTAGTGAATGTAAAAGATGCTGTGGCAATAAAAGAGTAAGGGAATCGCCCTGATGTGTTGACAAAAATTCTCTAACCAATATAAATACTATTTCTAGTCATACCCCAAAATAGGAAATATTTAGTGGGACTAACGTGCTGAAGAAAAGTAAATAAATAACATAAATAATACAACTTGGAAGAAAGTTGAGTAAGTCAGGAAGCAAGAAGAGCTGATAAATATGTTCCACATGTCTAATCTATAAAAAAGCAGGCTTTGTTCATCGTAAGAGGCATGGTAGAGCAGAATGTGGAGTGTCAGAGTAACAACCAGGACAGTGGAGCAGAATTTCTTAGGACAGTGTGGGATAATAGGGCATATGGGTTGTTTGCTCTACTCTGCCCTAAGTAGTGACAAAAGAGTGAATGTGGAAAAACCCGCATAGCTTTTGTTTGGACTCAGAAGTAGAATCAGCAGACCTGGATTGATAATGGAAGTGTTCTTCAAAAGGATGGTTGCTGCATGAAGTATCCAGGTGATATTAGTCCAGTTAGCCTCATGTTTAGCCTTGAAAAAGTCATGGAAACAATATTTTGACTAGGCAGGCAAACTTACTCTGTGTTAATGATTTGACGTGGTCGGATATGATTTCGGTATACAACAACAAGTTCAGCTTTTACAGTTTACAACCAGTTTCACTATGTCACATCTGAGGTAAATAAAGGGACTCCACTGGTGGTTGTATAGATGGATTTCAAAACTGTCTTTGGTACTGGACACTCTAGGGGCAGGATGGGAAAGATGAGACGTATAAGTAGGTGTTATGTTTGTCAGTGGTAGAAATGGTTGATACACACTAAACATGTGGTTGTGAGTTTTTGGGTGGGGGTCGAGAAGATTAAACTATTTTGCTGAGGAAATCAAAGCTCCTGCAGCAGTCAATGACTGGATAATCTTTGAATTTAATTGACCCTTTGAAGACATCTGCTAAAATGAGTATAGTGGAATAGCAACCAAAATTTAATATAAAGTCTTTGTAAGAAATCTGCTCGGAAAGTACAGATAGTGTTGGATCTTTGAAAACATACAGAAAAAAAATCCGCCAAACACTAGGATACATAATACACACACACATACATATAAACAATTCTAGTGAAGCCAGTCAGTCTGTCAATCAGCATGTGTTTGGAAACATTCCTCAGTGACATGGGGCTTACATCTAACTGCCACATAGACAGCAATCTGAGGTCAGGGCTGAACTCCATGCCTTCTAGCTGTGACACCTTACTACTGAACCACCATGCTGGCTAAATCTAGCACATTATGCACATCTATTGGTCTTACAAAGATAACGCCATTGGCCTGATGGACGTGCAAGGCTGGAGAAGGCCAGTAACATATTTAGGAAAGAAGTACAGCAATATATTTAGGGGAATAGGGGACAAAAGTAATAATTAAAGTTAAAGGCACTGAGCTTGTTCACACTGGAGGAAAGGTGGGAATCAGAACTGATGAAGACCTCATGTAGGGCATCATCTGTCAAAGTAAATAGCAGTACAGCAATCCTTTGCTGCAATATGTCCTCCTTGTATGTGTTAGTAGCAGTCACATTCTAGTGCCACAGGAGGCAGAGAGAGCATAAGTAACATGTCACGCAACTTCCAGAGAAAAGGAAAGTGGGCAGTCACAATCCAGTGCCACAGGAGGCAGAGTGAGCATTACTAACATGTCATGCAATTTCCAGAGAAAAGGAATGCTGACAGAAATAGGGATTACATCTGAAAACAAAACTGTTACAGCTCATGATTTTGAAGTGGTGCTGTACTGAGTTATCTCCTGCAGATTCTTTGAAGAATATACCAAATTAATTCATATTAAGGATTCACAAGTAGCATTCCATACATAGCGTTCAGCTATCCCTGATTTTGCCTCACTGTTGGCGGATTCTTCACAAAATGTTTGATTTTTCGGTAAATCATTAATAATTAGTTGATAATTCCTAACATCAGAGTTTCATGCTTTGTTTGATTCTTCAGAATAAAATTTTACCCTGATTGTGGGCCTTTGTCCCTCATTATTTTTGGCTTTGTCTCTGACTCTTGAGCAAAGAGGTTGGGAGCACTACCCTGTAATTTTCAGACTTTATAGTCAGCATGTATGTGATGTTTCAAGAAACGTCACTGTAGTGGAAGAGTAGGATTGCGGTGCTATGTTAATGTAGCTGAGAGCAGACATGGTAAGTAATTGCAAGTGAAGTTTGTTTGAAATGCATGATGTACATATTACTCCCGTAGTGTTATTTTTCTAAACTATATTCCATAGGGTTTTCAGAAAATTTACCTTTGAAGTATGCAAAATTGTTAAAGTATTTTTCTGTTGTTATTGAACTCTGGACATTATCCAAAATCATAAAGAAGTTTCTAGCATGAAAAAGCACTGCTGGCACATTTCCAGTATTGCACAGTTTTTGAGATATTTGTAGCTTATTGTCTTAACCCTGCATCCCTTTACAGCCTGTGGAAAAATAAGAAAAATGACCTTTTTGTAATAAGGGACTAGCAGGGAAATCCTAAGTCACAGATGCAAGCCCATAACAGTAAATGACCTTTACTTGAGAGAAGCCATTGGACATCCAAAGTATTTTTAGCCTACAGTCTAAGCCAGTAATTCTTCAGCTGCGAATCTGCATAGCATAATCAGAAATAACACGGTGTAAAAGAAAGTTAGCAGCCCGACCAATATTCCTTGTTACATATAATTCATTTTCTTCCCAAGTCATTCCTGAAAAAGAGAATCTGTCTAGATGGAAAACATTCAATAAACTGAAGATAAAATGATTCAGGTACACTCACTAAGTGGTTTGTATGGAGTAGAGACAAGGGCTGACAGCTTTTCAGAAAGTTTTCTTGTTGCATGCATTCCTTTCAATCTGATGTGTCTTCTGAAATGGTTATAAATAATACCACTTTTACATTTTGGAGCTTAACATGTTCACCTTTAAATGCGATACAAATTTGGGGAGGTAAAATCTTTCAGGGTGAGTAACAATAGGAAGATGTAGACATTCTGACTTCATTAGTAATAAAAAGTCCATACTTATTCAGTCTGACTATGTGTCCTGCCATTAGGATTACAATGAACAGTGCAATGATTTGCAGCAATTCCATCATGATTCCAGTTTGATCCCAGTGTGCATGTACTTATGATACCCTGCCATCAAGTAACATGTGTGGAGTCATCACCAGGACAACAAAAAACAACAGGCTGAGATAGGGAAGTGCCTACCCTCCCATCCTTTATCAGCATCACCAGTGACAATTCACAGTATTAGTCAACATAAGGAGAGTTGTTGGTGAGGAGTACCAGTCAGTGGAAAACCGGAGAAAGAATCCATATTCCGGAGGGGGGTCAGACAGACTTACCTACTGTTTTAGTTAATTAATTGCAGACACTATGTGTGAAGAACACAGTGTCTAGCAAGGGGTGGAATGTTTGGCAGTGCTACCAAAGCAGTGATTTTAATTCTTGCTTTACTTTGGTTGTATGATGGACATCTGGAGAGAGACGATAATCCATAACTACAATTACAGCTAGGACAAAGATAATGTCATGAAGTTGGCATGTAAAGATTCATGCAGCTCTGCTTACTGCGTTCTAATAATGTAAAGGTTGCTACTGCTAGGGTAATCATGAAATATTTCATACACTAAGTCACACATTAAACACAGTTGTCTGTTTAGGAGTGAGGTCAGTATTTTAGAACCTAGAAGATACCCTGTGTCTCCTGTCTTCAAATATTGGAAAGGTCATCCTTGTGGTGACAGCTAATGCTATGGGAATGTTTGACAGATCACAACAAAGTTTTATTAACTATAGCAAATGAGATTTTATCTGCTATCATGAAAATACATATTTTGCCTCCTCTCCTGCTGACTGGGCCAGATTCATTAATGCATACATAAAGTGTACACAAAGTGTACAGGATTTGTATTCAAGAACATCACTGCCACATTTTTGGCTTTCTAGTAACTCAGAAAGATTACACTAAGTGCACATGTAGTCTACACTTTGTGGTAACCTTTATGAATCCCCTTCAGTATTTAAGGCTGCAAGAAAATCTGCAGGAAAACTGAAATTAGGAAGAAGGTGGGACTTATACTTGTGTTGTCTGTTCATTCAGAATGGTGTACACTTAGTGTAGGTGATAATGAATCAAAGGATCTGCCTATTCTCCACTGCTTCCTTGTATACCTGTGACTACTTGTAGTGGTAGATCCAGAACAGATATGAATGGGAAAAATTCAATGCTAAATGAATGCAAAAAATAGCAAATGCTGATATATTGAACTTCAAAGTCCAAAAGGTGAAAAATGCGAAGAAATGGATCAGCAAATTGTTTCCCAGGGAAACAATTCACTGATCCAAAAAAAAGAGTATACAGTCAAAATTCACCCCCCATGTGCCCTCCACACCTCACAACTTAAATATACCAACTCTGAGATCGCACCACAGTGGAGAAAACATCAAAGCCTGGAGAACAGCCCAGTGAATTTTTTCCCTGGGAAAAATTTGCTGATCCATTCCTTCGCTGTTTTCAGCTTTCGGACTTTGAAGTTCAATATATCAGAGTTCACTATTTTTAGCTTTCACTGATGTGATATAGACCCTCATTTGTGAATGTCAATATACTTCATGTAAGATGCTTGTGTTACAGATGTATTAGAACTGTATTTCATATTGTACAGATGTGCTCAAGAGATATTTTGTAAAGTACTGAGCAGAAATGTATATGCACTATTACAACTGTTTAAATGTATATATTTAAACAGGGGAAACTGGAACACAAGAGGTTAAACAGCTGAAAATTTAAGTTACTTTATGACCATGTAATAAAAGGATGTTATCTTTCAGTTTCAGTGCAACAGGAGACATAATGTCTGTGCTAGAGAAGTTTTTGTATTGTCTTTCAATGTGGAGGAATGTAAATTATTTTACAACTTCCACCATTTGCCAAAAGATCTGAGGTCTATGTATTTTCACAGATAGATGCTAAATGTTACCAGCTGCCTCAATGGTTGTTTTTGAGCCTGGGAACTGAAGTCAGATGACAAGAAATGATGTCATTATGCAAGTATCCCAGAACTAATATTTGAGATATTAATTTAAGAACTCTCTGAGAGAGACTGAGCATTCTGTATTTTGTCTTTTACCTAACAAGAAGATCCACTCACCACATCTTGTTGCTCTATAAGTAAGTTAACTAGGGTATAATAATTCTCTTAAATTCAGTTAGGAATATAGTAAAATATAGTTTAGATGTTTTATTTACTTGAGACTGTCCTACATTGTTATTTTAAATATGTCCGGTGATTTTGAACTCTGATGCAACTATGATTATATACTATTTTCTTGTTCTTTTATTATTTATTATTAATTATATTTAAAACTTTCATTGTGGCTGATATTTGTGAGACATATTTAAGTTCTGAGGGTACTTGCATATTTATCTGGTGACACTGTGGGACCATTCCTAATAGCCTTGCTCTTCATCAAACTACCATTTGTATTAACAGTAACATTACACAGGAAGATTGGACACCCTTTGTTAACTGCAACCGCAATATTGACACTGATTTATCAAGCCGATATTGCACTACTGCACTATCGTGTTTTCATTACTGGGCCAGAGGTGGGGTGTCACAGACTCCAACAAATTATAGTGGCCTTCCGTGCAAACCTCTAAGGTCTGACTTTGAAGAAAATGAAGGAAAACTTACACATTGTCCTCAGCCCTACATAAGCTATAGCAACCTTCTGAGCACACCTCTAATCAGGATCAGTTTTAGACTAGGTAAGATCCAGGACAAAGGTTAGAGATGACACCCTCCACTAGGCTTGTGTCAAAATCCACTTTTACAGCTGAGTGCGTGGAGTTCAACAATTTCCCAGAAGCTCTGAGATGATCTATGATGCATTTCTTACCTTATTTTTGAAAGATAATTACTTGTTAACAGTTTTTACTGCTAGTCAGAGAAATTAGATATGTGCCCCCAGTACTACATCTTTGTCCACAGATACAATCTGTGGTACTATTCACATGCACACACACCAACATTATTTCTGAAAAAAACAGGTCTAGCATAAGATGCAGACACAGACACACACTTTGCCACACAGATATACACACACACACACACACACACACACACACACACACACACACACACACACACACAGTCACACTGCATGCTTAGTTCCAGGCAAATTGTTGGAACACCAGTTCACCTTTGGCACATCTTTTGGGTGCTGGTAGAAACCAGGGCACCTGGATAAAACCCACATAAAAGTAGGAAACATGCAATCTCCACCCAAAAGGAGCTGTAGCCAATAACCTAACCAGAGGAACAGTGCTGAGAGATGGCAATGCTACTTATTGTGCTACTGTGCCAATGACTGTTTGCTTATGCAAAGATCTCCAAAAACAGACATTTTTCATGTACAATGTTGAAAGATATGAAGTCTGAAACTCAAATGCTAGTTAATATTTAGTGACTGACACCCTCAATGATTTACCAGAAAACCACAAACTGTACAATGAGGATATTAAAATACAAAACAAAAATCAGTGAAAATCTAAAAAAATCAGGAATATCTGGGAGCTCTGATTATATTTTGAAACCATTTTACTCAAACAACAGTTACAGTAGAAGAAATCCAACTTGGTTCACACAAATACACATTAGTCCTGCAAAGACATAGATTATGTAAACAACAGCAAGCTATTTTCACTCACAGATGATCTTCCCCCGCAAGCAGTTATATGCACTTTGTTGAATGTGTATTTTAGATGTGGTCTCACCTTCGATAACCACATCGCCACAACAGTCAGGAAATCCTTCTATGTGACATACCTCATTCCTAAGGGCTTTTCATCCGGAAAAAAGAAGGTCATTGTCACACTGTACTCATCCCTCATTAGACCCATTATAGAATACAATGCCCTGTTTGGTATGTACCTCTCAAGACATCTGCAACAACTGGAAAGGCCACAGAAATATCTCACTAAAAGAATCACAGGCCTAAAGCAGATGCCCTATGCTGGCCATCTAAAAAAACTCCACCTATACTCTGTCGCATATCATCTTCTCAGAGGCGATCTCTTCTTAACATACAAGGCCATGTCAAACCCAGAGCTGTTGGACATGCTACACTTAAAGAAATCCCAATCCCTCAGAGACACATGCTCCATGGATCTAAACTTTGTCATCAAAATGAACAAAACATGCTGGAGGGATAGGTTCCTGACCCAGAGACTCCCCAGACTCTAGAATAGACTGCCCATACATGTCCAGCAGAACGCCTCTTTGGCCCTCTTCAAAAGGAACCTTGATGATTGGATGGGAGATAGGAAATTCACCCCGAGGAGCACATCAGTCGCCCTGCTAGACAGGGGTCCAGGGAAGTAAATACTGTGGGAAGAAATAGCCAGGGAATTGTTACGGCTAGGCTTGTATAGGCCCTAGGGCCGAGAGCCTAGTACCAACCTATGAACCTATGTAACTGCGATAAAACCTAATGGTTACATTAGTATTTTTCCATCTCACACAAACAGTAGTCACAGCTTGTACTCCAGTTTGCTTCCCCAAATGCACATTAGTTCTAGAAATCCAATAACAGACCATATAACCATTACCTAACCACAGTATGTAGTTTGACCCTGCCAAGATACAAATAATAGTAATAATAATGGCTACATTAATCTATTTTTATCACAAACAAGCAGTAGTCACAGCTTGTATTCTAGTATTCTAGTTTACATCACTGAAATATGCATTAGTTCCGTAAAGCCAGAATTACAGTAGCAAACAATAGGACCAATCATTTCATCCACAGCCCCATATCCACTGCCTACCCATAATACCTTGTTTAACCCTGCCAGGATGAAAACAATAATGGCTACATTAATACATTTTTGTTTTATAGAAACTGCAGTTACAGCTTATATTCCAGCTTGCTTCAGCCAAATGCACATTAGTTCTGCAAAGTCAGATTTAAAACAGCAAAGCAGCAGGAACAATCCAATCATTTCCTGCACAGGCAGTTCTGGTACCTACTGCTTACCATACTTTTCAACTGTCCAGACTTTTGCACACTATCACTGATTTTCCCTCATGTTTTTGCCCTGTCCTCATAAAATGTTTGATTTTCTGGTAAATTGCTGAGGATTAGTCAGGAATGGCAGACATTAGACTTTCATACTTCTAATTGTTCAGAAAATGCATGATATTCTACTAGCGTTTTAAGTGAATTAGAATAATATTTAAAAAAGTGTCCCTGATTTTGGCCCTTTGCTCCTCTACTGTTTGCTTTGTCCAGAATTCTTGAGCGAAGAAGTTCAAATATATGCTGCCTAACCATATTACCTTATTTGACCTGCCAGGATTAACAAAGAAACCTAAATTACTTGCTGCAAAGCACACCATGAACACCAACACTTTAACTGATTCACTCTCATTTTTTTCCATAGTGCTATTTTGTTAAACTTTGATCTCCCACATACACTGTATAGTCTTGCAGCTTTAGGCTACAGGCTACACAGTGAACCACTTTTGGCATTATGGTAATGTTCTGAATTTTAGTCTCGATTTGGTACTAATGAACCACCGCGGCAGGGCTATCCACCCAGCAGTGTAAACCTTGGTTCGAGATGATTGTCACTGCTAAAGTGACACCCCGACCCCATGTGCAAAGTGGGAAAAGGGGTTGAGAATGGATGAGGATGGATTTGGCTAAAGCTTTAATGGTATGCTGCAGAGAAATCAAGCATAAAAAATTGTCATTCACCATAACACCAAAAGCGATATATTTGAAAGATGAGCAGCCAGCTGCTGATATTGTTCCCCCCCCCCTCCAGTAAGTCATCCACTGTTTAAGCTCATCCTATAACAGCAAAGTGGCCTAATAGTAAGATCTCAGCCTTTCAGTGCCCAGTTCTGGGGTTCAGACATAATCTCCAAATTCTGCCTGTATAAAGCTTGCATGTAAACCCTGTTGCTGATTGGGCATTGTTTTACATATTCTGTGTTCCTCTTACATCCTAAAAATCATGCTGCTTGATAGGTACACAGAATTGTCCATGTATGTTTGCATTTATCTTTGATTGTTGAGGCCTAATTTATGACTTAAATGGGATTTCATTATTTAAACAGGTCTAGAAAGAAGCAGTTAATAAATCCATTGTTTTATGCTGAAGATTATGTGGACTTACACTACATCTTTTTTTATAGATACACACATGCAGACACATATATTAAGCTTTTTTTTCTCTGTTATAAATCAGGTTGGTATGTGTAGCAGTTAGCAGTGCCTTGTATAGTAACAAATGCCCAGACATTAAAATTTCCCTATAAAGTTAGGATTAAGTCCAAAACCTGTTAAACAGTGTGGCATTGTGCAGAATTAAGTTTAGAGCAGCTAGTTTGAGCCTGAATTTGTCCATTAATAGATTTAAAAGAAAAAGTCATGGACATTCAGAATTGCCATTTAGCTGAAACACCTGATGTCCTTAAAGAGTAATTTGCATATATTCCATGTTGCATCTAATACAAGAGGTTTAAGGAATCACACAGAGGAAAGTCTAGCATTGCTAGATTTTTCTTTTAGTGTTTTTTAACCAATTGTTTTTTCTGTGTGACCTTTTTACTCATTGTTTTAGTTTGTTAGTTGGGATATTTTGGAGTCTCCCAAAGGTTTATGGATATCAGTTGGGTACGACAACCATGTATTTCCAAATGTTAGCCAACCATTCCACTTATGCTTTGCTGATGATGCCATAAGAAGGCAGAAACATGCATGCCCACAGCTAGTGGAGTTTGTCTTTATTAGCTTGAATTGGTCCATTAATAGACTTAAAAAGTCATGGACATTTAGAATTTCCATTTAGCTGAAACACCTGATGTCCTTAAAGAGTAATTTGTATATATCCCATGTCACTTCTAATACAAGAGGTTTAAGGAATCACACAGTGGAAAATCTAGCTTTTCTAGATGTTTCTTTTAACATCTTGAAAGGATATAATACAAACAAATGACTGTCACTAAAAGTGATTACCTAAAATATAGTACCAAAAAATACATTATAATGCTCTTTGGGAAACTGTCAACTCAAATTAATTGCTGTATTGATAAAGCACACCTACGGATTAACCCAGACGTAAGGGATCTGGGAACATATGTAGACAGCAATCTGTCCTTTGACCAACGTGTATCTAAGATAGTAAGAAAATCATTATAAACAAATAGTTTCCATGGTGTCCCTCAAAGTCTCACAAACCCTGGGTCCAAAATCATTCCATGTCACCCAACTTATAGGTCATGGTATGACATCCAGTTCCATGGAAGTTATAGTACCACACTGCTCATCCCTTATCAGACCCATCATTGAGTTCAGTGCCCCTTTTGGTAGGTACCTAACCAGACACTTGCCACGGTTGGATCACCAACAAAGAGAGAATTCAAGGCATGAATACCCTCTCCACTGATTTCCTAAGGGCTCTGTCTCTATTTTGCTTCCTACAGACTGTTGAGAGAGGATATTTGCCTGACTTACCAGGCTTTCTCAGACCCAGCCATGATGGATATGTTGCAAATGCACAAAACAAACATCACAAATACTAGATCCAGCAATGGGAACTTCACTTATGACATAAATAGTACCTGCTGAAAAGACAGATAAGTGTCCCAAAGGATCCCCACACTATGGAATAGGCTCCCTATTCATGTAAAAAAAGAGAGTTCATCCCTGACCATATTCAAATGAAACCTTGACAATTGTATGGGAAATTGTAAATTTACCCCCAGTCTGGACCCCATGTCCCTTATGAACTGAGGCTATTAATAAGAAAAGTATTATCCTAACTATCCTCCCCCCTACAAATCCCTTCATTGCCTCCCAACTAACATGCCCCCCCATACAGATGCCCATGATACTCAGGATCCAAATGGGTTTGAGGTGTGTGGCTAGACTTGTAAGGGCTCTAGTAGTCATTAGCCTAGTAACAACCAATTAACCTATAAATAAATACATATATGTGTGTGTGTGTGTGTGTGTGTGTGTGTGTGTGTGTGTGTGTGTGTGTGTGTGTGTGCGCGTGTGCGTGTGTGTGTGTTTATATATATAAATATTATAGACATAGATATGTATATCTTATTTATCTATATCTATCTATCTATCTATCTATCTATCTATCTATCTATCTATCTATATTTCTTTTCTTGTTGTCTGGAATGTTTATACATATATCTTCCTATTTCCCACTCTCCCAAATAATCAACTTTATACTTAATCAGTTTAATCTTTCTAGATATATTTTAAGTCAGTACCCATTTGGATTGTATGCATTATCCTAGTATTTCTTCAGTAAGATTTATTTGTAAGCAATGAGTTTTGTTTTCAGTGAATTCCTATTACTCCCTGAATGTTTTATATACTTGTGTATACCTAATTCTTGTATTCTGCCATTTGGTCCAGGTCGTAGTTCAAATAAGGTCCTCCGGATCAGTCCTGCTATTTAGTTAATAAATAACTAAATAAATATATAAATATGCTGGTATAATACAAATTGTTTATACAGCTCTTCTTACTAACATGAATTTATTTTCTTGGCTGCATTACCTTTTCTATATCTACTTCAGACGTCCCATCTTAAAAGGGTCACCCTTGATCAGCACATCCACCTATTTACCAAATTCATTTACACCAGAAGGCTGTGGGTTCTGTTCCCATAGCAACTACTTTTATTAATCTTTCCAGTACTGACTCTGCAGTGTTGTATAAGCAGGTGCTGCACTCCTGAGTGTGCTGCTGTGTTGGTGGTACTAAGGTGAATGTAAAAGATCCCATTGCACTTATCAAAAATAGAATGGCAGAAAGTTTCCTGGTGCCCTTGCCAAATTTTTCCAATTCAGTATAAAAAACACCTTGGGTCACCACTGAAAAGAGTACACTAGCCTAATGGTATTAACAGCATCAACAAAAACTAAATAAGTTAAATCTATATATATATATATATATATATATATATATATATATATATGTGTGTGTGTGTGTGTGTGTGCACGTGTGTATGTGTGCATATGCATTTGTGTGTGTAGTGTTTGTATTCTGTCAGAGTTCAAGTTATTAATCACTGAAAAAGATACTTACAAAACGTGATGAGTTGTCATTTCTCACAGTTTTAGCATTCCCAAAAGCTTCTAGTAAAGGGTTGGCTTGAATAATTTGATCTTCCAGAGTTCCCTAAAGGGTAATATCACATTAAAATAAATGAATATCATTTTGCAGTGGGAATTTCAAAATACATACCACTAAAGCCAATATTATTTACCTTCATCTTTTGTTCTTTCTCTTCTTTCTTCTCACCCATGGCTGCGATTGTTGCAAAATATTGGATGACACGTTTCGTGTTCACAGTCTTTCCAGCACCAGATTCTCCCCTACAAATAAAAAACAGCTTTATGGAATCACAGGTCTCTACAGCCTAAAAGTATGGAATTCAATATACTCACGTAATTAAGATTGACTGGTTTTCATGATCTGTAAAAAGGAAAAATACATTAATTAGTGAATGTGAAAGTCATGGCAATGTATAATTCTAAAATGCTACAATATATAAACTTTCAGAATGACTGAAAGAATAACATTTGCAGTTCATATTTTTTATCTGAATTTGTCTGAATGGACTTACTAACTCATGTTCTCTAATCACTCAGTAATAATCCCATGCATACTTCTGTCCTTATTAAAGAATTGTGTTTCTCCTGTTTTAACTGCATTTACCTTCTCTTTCTCCTTCTCTGAGTTTGTGGCATGTCCTTACATTTTTAACCCGTGTTCATGCCTTAATCAATGTACAGCTCCACATTCTGTTTCATGACCTATTCATGACTCTCCACATAGGGATTCTGGGTAAACAGCATACAGACATTTTGTTTTAACATCAGCATGTGCCGCATCTTTTATGGCACAAGCAATTCATTCTGTGCTGTAGCTGATTATCTGGCACATGGGGTGAAGCCCAGTCTGTGACCCAGGTGACCTAGGATCAATTAGTGACCCAGGTACTGGAAAAGCCAGTAGAAGAGAGTGGGAGTGGCAACTGCAAACCACCCATCATTTGAGGAGGAAAGCAGCCTGACCCACTGTATGACTGACATCCAGGCGAGATGGATGTCTCTCAGGTGTGTGACAGTGGGCCAGATTCTAAAAGACTTGCTCTTGGGGTAAGTGACTTACTCCAGTGTAAGACCTGTCTATAGAACAGGAGCAAAAGGTCTAATAAAAATGAATTTATAGTCATACTTAAATATTCTACCAATACATTTAACCCTATATTAACTCAGAATGTGGCAATGCTAGGCACACTGCAGGTGCTGAAAAGAGCACTGCTGATTAATATCAAATACTAAAGCAATACTGATTTCATGAACTTTAATTATATCCTGACTTAGGATTGGAGGCCATACCTGCCAAGGTATATGAAAAGTCTAAGCATTTGGAGAAATTGAACCTGACACCCATCATACATCACATGTCCTGATAAATCTCCACCTGGCTCCTTCCATTTACAGATATCCCTTTGTTGTCCTTTCTTTTTCATCACTCATGTATAATACTACTCTACTTGTTCCATTCTCCTCCATGATTCATAAGTGTGTTGCCACTTCAGTACATCCATGTCATCTTTGTTCTTCTCCTGAACTCATAAATGAGCTAGCCACATTTTTCCCACATATATCCAGGGTAAACATTTGAAAGGTTAGGACCCACTAAACCAAGCCCCCAAATACAGAGACTGAGTGGCCAAAAAATGGACTTACATATACCAAGTGCAAGACAGCCATTTCTTGGAATATTCCCTTTTCTGTGAGGTAAGGCAATCTTGGAGTTGTTAAATATAAGTTCAGGGGAGGGGGGCTTGTCCCCTCCCCCCTGCAAAAATGGAGTTTAAAGGAGAAGATCAACTTTCGAGAAACACTCTTCTCTGGAATTTTCTATCTCTTTTTTTTTTTTTGTTCTGTTAGCAGTCGGCTTTACGAGTGCTTTCATTTAACAGGGAGCCATATCCAGTGTGTGTTTTCCTAGTACATTAAATGCTCCTCTTTCTCATCAGCATACACGTAGCTTTGATTCTCTCTTCCAATGTGTTTATGCAATACTTGTAGCTTTTCCATCCCCACTGTACTCTTGCCCTGAACTATCACGTTGGAACATACCATCTTCTCTGCCTATTGGCAACTCTCCTTGGTATGACTGTAGTCACTTCTACTAGTCACTCCAGTGATCCTATAATGAAGTCCTACATACTTTTCTACATATTGTTCTCCTAAAAATAGTTGACTATTTCTAAGAGGTGATGGCAGAGCCCTCATAAGACAAAGGAAATTACTGTCCCAGATAGTTGGGATGGAGGGAAAGACAGGAAGGATCCCACCATAGCAGCAAAGTCTGAAATAAAGCTTGTCTTGAGCTTTCACACTGCTGCTTAGTTTAACATAACAGTACCATCTGTTTTAGAACAACTAAAGATAATTTACTTCTCAGACTAATTACGAAGCAAAAAAGAAAACATATTTCTGAGTACTTAATAAATACATTGTATTGCGCTTCCTGAGAGATCCTAGCACAGTGATATCCACAGTTAGTAAAGCAGGAAGATTCCAATGTGTTCCAAGGAAAGCATTTCCAATGCTGGGTTTTAAGAAAGCATAGAAAGATGTAAAATTCTCAGTTCAGCTGGCCTGCAGGTGTAGAGGTAAGCCATTCTCCCCACCTCACTGGTGAACTGGAAATTAATAGTTTATCTGAATATTTGAGCTGGATATTTTGGGGTCAGCAGGGTGGGATGAACCTGTGCTGCCAGCAGCCAGGTGTCCAATGCCATAGCATGAGATGGAACAGCAGAAGAAGGGTCAAGTGTCATACTATAAACAAGATACATACTCTGAAGAGCACATCATACAGGGAGCTGTTTGTGCAAGCACATTGTCAGTCGTTCCCCCATACTCATGTGCCCCAAGGGATAAAGGGCTAATAACTAGAAAATATTTGAATCCCACATATAACGGTTGCTGAATTTCACCATTTGTGGCTCTCAGCTCTCTTCAACCTCAGGGTCATTTCTCCCCAGAGAGGGAAGGAAGAACCACCTGTTGAAAAGAAATATCAGGTTAAGTTGTAATTATAGTGGTAAGTAAAGAATTATGATAGCCTCAAATCAATGGAGCAGGATAGAAAAAGTTATAAAAAAAATTAATAACTAGATAAGTTATGGACTATCTTTAAAGAAGTAAAACCTACAGTAAAAAATCTTCTATGACTTCTTAATGCTCTGTATCCCGAGATGAGCATAGTTTATGAAATATGTGTCATTTAAAAACTTAATTTGTTTCACAAAATAATCCAGAGAGGGTTAAAAAGCAATCTCGTATTTTAAAACAGCAAGTCTTCAGTGATATACTGATAACAAATGAAATACTGGAATAAAAAGTCACTTTAATGAACTGAAATTACCAGTTAGCATGTATTGATATGCATTGTCAGAGATGGAGAAGATATGTGGAGGGGCTTCTTGACGCTTCTTTCCTCTGTAGCCGGCAACCACCTCTGGGTTGTACACTGGCAGTAACTTGTAGGGGTTTACAGTGACACAGAAAAGACCAGAGTAAGTCTGCAAATTGAAGAAAGAAAGAAAAGTAGCTGATATTCTTAGAAGACTAGGAAAGCACAGCAAAGGAAAGTATTATAAATGAAATGAAGCAGTGTATGTCTGCAACCTAAAAAACGAGACATTCATTTAGATTTCATTCTTCCTGACATCAGACTGGACTGTCTCATTATTTATTAACTGTGTCTTTAAGGCTTTATAAGTTGCTGTGTCTTATTAATATGTTATAGCCCTGATGTGTAGGAAAGTTACACTTCTTGGTCTCTCTAGGTTGCTTTATAATATAGAACTGCACAAGTCAGGTAATACAATTTTGTGTACATTTCCACATCTGCTGCATTAGCTCTTTAGTAAGAACATCATTCTATTTTCTGCAGATACATGAATTATATATTCAAGTACAAAAAAAGAAGTGCAGTACCTGTTAGTAACAATACTAAGTCAGCTAAGGTAGAGTGTTACCAGAACACATTAGACAGATATACAAGAAACACTGCTAATGTGTACTCCTTTTTGATGGAAAATTATAAATTAAAAAAAGCAAGCTAATACTTTGGAAAGTTAATGTGCACCTATCTTGAAGAACTGCATGTGTGTGGGGGGAGATCTTGACAAGAGCAATATAATTAAGTTGATCCTTTTGGAATGGAGGTGGACAAATGACACCTGCTCATAGAAAATGGGGGATGTGTTTAAAATACCTGCAGGTGTAGGAACATATGGGAAAGTATGACTGAGAAGGTAATTATAGTGGTGGGAGGAGTATAACCAAAACTTGTGAGGTCAAAGATTATGAAATATCATTATTCCTTCTACACCAGTGGGCCATAATAGGGCTATGGTCATACAAAGTGATGTCTTGCCCTTTTTTAATTACAGCAATGTAATGCAGATGAAAACCAGCTGTGCTACTTTTCTGATGATACTAGCACTGGCATGTGATTTCAGTGCCTTAAGTCATAAAGTAATAGTTGATTTTCCTATTCATTAATGCAATGCATTAATGCAACTTCTTGTTAAGTAACCTGCTGTCATTCTTGCCTTTAAATTCTGTTGGGGATCACACTACAAGCATCATCTATAAGAACCTATACTTTGAGCTTTGTATTGTTTCTTTTTCTTTTGGTTATGAGGGATGTATCTGTTGTGTCCTCCTCCACTCAGTTTGTGGACATTTGAGGGGAATAGTCGGGTATTTGTGTATCCTGATAGACCATGAATTAGCAGGCCCTCTAACTGAGACATCAGTTGCATGGGAGTAGAAGAGACCCAGAGTGCCACAACTTCTGTTTACAACAGCTTCATTTGCTTGGGTAAGTGAACTTACTCCCTCTACCTGTTGGATTATTTTTTATTTATTTTACTTATTAATTTATTTTGAGGCCATGTTACTGCAATGAATTGTGCTTACTAGAAGTGGCCTCTGAGCCCACAGGTAGGAATGCTCCCAACCTACCCACATCCCAATTTGCCCCCTGTTCTCCTTTGCTTCCAGCCTCACATAAAGCCAGATGTTCAATACTCCCTGCCTATATGCCTTCCCCAAAACTCTTCACCTAGGAAAGGTAAGTAGACATACTCTTTGTCATTCCTTGACAACCCTTTGCCAGCCCCAACAGGTGTCAAAGCCAATAATCAAGCTCTAGTTGTCTGTGTTATACTCTGGGCTTTATCCCCCTGGCTCACTGGATCTGGCTATACTTTCATCTTTGTCAGGTCAGCTTAAACAGTTCTATCTTAGTATCCACTACTTCTTATTTATCTATTGGTAACTTATGTTTTAAAGGCTGGAGAAAATGTACAGGACACTGACTAAAGCTGTGCAATGCAGCTATGTAGATGTGTATAATCTACATCTATCTGTATATGAATAGACACACACACACACACACACACACACACACACACACACACACACACACACACACACACACGCACATGGTTTACTACTGAAGTTTTGAATGTGGCACATTGAAAACTGCAACCACTATGATGAGATGTTCAAATATTGGGAATACTGAGGACCAGAAAGCCAAAGCATGTCAAACAATCTCCACAACTGCATGGACATAGGAACAGGTGCTAACATGGGTCCGGAAGGGTGGGGGAGGGGTGAGTCTGGGTGTTTGATTATATGGTATTTGGCATATGAATGCGACAAATTTGAAACTTCAGTAATAAACCTATACACACATATGTATGTGTGTTTACATGCTATATATGTGTATATATATATATATATATATATATATATATATATATATATATATATATATATATATGTGTGTGTGTGTGTGTGTGTGTGTGTGTGTGTGTGTGTGTGTGTGTGTGTGTGTGTGTGTGTGTGCGCATGCACGCACGTGCATGTGTATATATGTGTATGCGCATCTACGTGTATGTGTGTGTGTATGTATATATATATATATATATATATATATATATATATATATATATATATATATATATATATATATATATATATATATACATATACATGCATTGGATGTGTTTCTCTTTTGTCTTTCGTTTTGCTCCACCAGTTCATAATGGCGTATCTCTAAACTTCCAATATGTCACTTTAGATTATAACAAAAGGGGTATAAACCTGCCTAATGCAGCAGTTACTTAAGATTATGCAATGCCTGCAAACTTGTTAAAAACTGTGCTGCTATCAGAAAATGATGTTATAGTTAATGAAAAGTAAATATGGAATGCAAGTCATTTCTACTGATACGAAATTTGTCTAAGTAAACTGTGGTATAATTATTACTCACATAGATCATCCAGGCAGCATAACGTTCTTTGAGGTTATAGAGGACAGCAGCTTCATGCAGGTGAGTCATCAAGGACATGTCTTCAATTTTATCGAACTTGGGGGGATTTCTTAGGAAAACCTGATCATCCTTCACTGTAACTATCTAAAAGAGGAAACATAGAAGCTCCTTAACTTATTGTCTAGGTCAGATCATCTTTCTTTCTTTCTTTCAATTTGCACATGCTTCCCATGGTGCATTGCACCTTTTGGATATATGCAGCTGTGATTTTCAGTGCAATCAAAACCAGCAAAACAAAACAAAAAAAAAGATGTTCTCACCTGCCCATTCTCTAGTCTGACAGAGGCCTTGCCACCTTCTTTAGTGACCAGAGTGCCTTTTACAAAATGTTCTTTGGGATCTGCTACAAAAACAGCAGTTTTGGCATCAAATGGCATATTCTGTGCCTCAATCCTTTCTTTTTCACTTTTGCGCAGATAGGGGGCTGCAGCCCCAAAAACTGACATTTCTGCATCACTGTCCATTGCTGCAGTTTCTCTGAAAAAAAAAAAAGGTTTAAAAATTAAAACCACATCTAATAATATTCTGCTGCATTAGAACAAAGACAAATGGCATCATGCGAAATGTAAGTCGACTGTACTCCATAACATATACAAAAAGTAACTACTAGAAAACAGAAAAAGTGCATGTGCTGTATTCTGCACATTTCTGCTAAGAATTTAGAAGCATTAAGACATTTTTAAGTAAATTAACAAAATGCGTGTTTCTAAGTTGATTTTATTTCTTTCTCTCTCTGTCCACTGCTCTGTTAGAAATTGCTGATAACAAAACAATTATTTACAGAGCAGTTCAAAATCTGTTTCAGATTTAGATGCCCACAGCCTGCTATTGTGAAAACTGTAAAATGATAAGGCAGGTATCATGACAAGGAAATATATTTCTTGATGTTGATTCACAGAATAGCACCAGTAAAATATGGAATATGACACCACAATAATGAAAGTACAAAACTTATGCATATGGCAATGGGCTCCCCAGCAGCACCTTCTTATGCTAATATAGTTTTGACTGATTGGGAATCCACTGTTTTGGCCGAATTGGCCATCAAATATAAAGTACTTTTTTGTTAGATTTGTAGAGGATTTGTTTTTTATTTTAGAAGGGACGAATTCTACTATCAAAGAAATTGTTGCTGATATGAATTCTATGTCAGGGTATTTGAAATTTACCATAGGAACAAGTGGGCATATTGTGAATTTTTGGACGTAACCTTAAGATGGGATTTAGAAATGAAATTATTTCACAGCAGAATCCATAGGAAAGAGACCTTTACTAATGGTTATCTGCACAATAAAAGTAATCACCCCCCTTTATGAAAAAGAACATTCCCAAGGGACAATATATCCATGCTAGTCGGATGACGACAGATGACACCAAGGTGTTAGAAGAATTTCAGATTATTACTAACATGTTCTTAGATAGGGGCTATGATAGAGAGTTTTTTAATTTGTTACAGAAAGAGATTTTTGGTAAAAAATTGTCCCTCTATCCACCTATTTTAAGATTCAATTTGGTACTAAATAATAAGATGACTAACAATAAATCCAAAGTTACTTTGGATTTGGATATGACGGTTGATAGTCAAGTTATTAAGGGCATAGTGCAAAGAAATTGGAAATTTTTAGAGGGTAATAGTGATATAATCAAGGCCGTTGGAATGAGACCCAATTTTGTTTATAATAATCAAGTAAATATCAAAAAATTATTAGAAAATGATAAGTCTACAAGAATTATTAATAGAATTAATACCCATAAGAAGGGCATGTATAAATGTGGAACCTGTAGGTATTGTAGATACCTTATGGAGGGTCCATATATAGCTTTAGATCATATAGATCAGATTTTTAAAGTGCCTGGGTATGCTAATTGCAAAACAGAAGGGTTGTTTATATCAGAATATGTAGTGGGTGTGAGGCCTACTATGTAGGAATGACTACGCGTGCCCTAAAGGATCGCAGAAGAGAACATCTTTATGATATTAAAACAAAGAATAGTAATAGCACCCTATTTAAGCATACTTTGGAGTGTAGTAAATACAAAAAAATTCCTGTTCTCTATATTGGAAATAGGGAACAGAGATTTGAGAGGGGGTGACTTTAAAAATTTTTTAGAACAGAAAGAAATTTATTGGCAAATAACCTTAGATGCTGATAATAAACCAGGCTTAAATGATTTGGTTAATATAAAATGTTTTTTTAAAATACAGGGCCTTGAAAATAAGGAAACATTGAATTTTTTATATGTATTTTTATATGCTCAGTTTATACATTTTATATATGTTCATTTATTTTTTTGTAATATCTGAAAGTTTTTTTCCTATAATGTGTTTTAATTAAGGTGTATACAATTATAATTGTTTGATTGATTTTTGGCACCAAATTTAGGGTATTTAAGGGGTAATTGTTTTGTGTTTTTGGTAAGATTTGTTTCTGAGGAAGTCAGATTCTGACAAAAGCGGTAATAAATTTGTACGCTAATTTTGTTGTGCTACGTGTTTTCTTGTCCATTGGAACATCCCTGCTGTTTTTCGCAATGTTGACAGGGTGACTACTGGTCTGAAGTTGGACTAGTCAGCAGAAGGTCCTCCTTTATGAAGAGGAAGTATGTATGCCTTCTTCCAAATGGCTGGGACATGGGATTCTAGAGTGGATCTGTTTATAATAAAGATATTAGAAATGACAGAGCTTCAGCTGTGATTTTTAGGAATTCAGGAAGAAGAATATCTGCAGCAGGTAGTGACAGGTCTGAGTAAGAAGTGAACTTTCATTGAGTTTGTTGATGGGGGGGGGTGTTGGTTTGACGGAGGGGTTGTTTTTAATAAGTGAGGCTACAGCTTAAAGGAAGCATTTGTTAAAGGTATTAGTGACTGTTGATGAAGTGTCTTCTGGGGAGGGCGTGGGCTGTTGACTTTGCCCTAGATTCATTAGATTTTAGACCAATGAACAGAATTTTTTATGATAATTTTGGTGTGCCCGCTGTAAGTTAAAATAGTGGAGTTTTTTGTCAAGCATTGTACAGTTTTTGGTTTTATTTCTTATCTGTCTGTAGAGTAGAAGTTTTTCCTGGGATTTGTTGGCATGCCACAGTTTCCAGTCCTTGTTTCTAAACGCCATTAGTTATCTACTGTTTTTAGAGAGCCAAATTGCTGGATTAAGTTTAACTCTTTTTCTCCTGATAGGAGCATGTTTATTCAGTATATTGGTAAAGGTTTTGTTAAATTTAACCGTGGCCTCATCTAAAGGAAGAGTTTTTTAACATATTCTAATTGTATTATTTGAGAGTAGAGATGAAACTTTCTACATTAAAATTGGATAGGTTATACACATTCTTGTATGCATGATGTTTTACTGGATTGCATACAAGTCTGTTCACAAAACTAGGCAGGCAGTCACTTAGGTTACCAGATAGTGTGCCACAGTTAGAGATATTATTGGGTTTAGGTGAGAAAATCCAGTCTGCAGTAGAGGTCTTAGAGGAGGGCTTATTATACCTTGTTAGTGTACTAATGAGCTGACAGAAACCATACAGGTTAATACAGGTAGTGGGGGTATCAGAAACAGTTTGGGCCATTCTATGTTCAGGTCCCCAAGGATGATGGTTTCTTGGGGTATATTGGTAGGTGCCCAGGATAGTATGTCCTCTGTTGAGTGAGAAGTGAGCTTCCATGCAGTTTGTGGATGCTGATGTTATTGTCAGGGGGAATATATAAGACTATGACACATATGGTCTTATTAGAGTTTAGTTTGTATAAGGCAATAAGAATCGCTGCACTACTGAATGAATGATTTTTTTTATGATAAAATGATACATTCAGGTGTTTTGGGTATAACATAGCTACCCCACCTGCTTTTTTAGATATAGGGTTTTCTTGAAGGATATTATATCCTGGAGGGAAGATTAGATTTCATTGTCTTTGACTTCAGGTTATAGTCTGTTTTCTGTGATATTGAGGATGCCTGGGTTGTAATGAGATATGAAAGTATGCAGTTCAGTTACTTTATTACAGATGCTTCTCATGTTAATGTTTATAAATTTTAGACTTGTTTACCAGAATTGCAGTAGTTAAGTGTTACAGTATCAAAGGTTGTGTGGGCCATTATGGTAGAAGCTATTGTGGTTTGACCTGGGTTGGGATGAATGTCGTTGTGTATTTGAAGACTAGGTAGGGATAGCCAGAATAGGCTTTGCCACTTGATTTTAAATTTATTCTTTGTGTCTAATATATGGGTTGGATTACTTAATTTTGCATATGTTTGTTTGACAAGATGGATGTGAGATGGGTTGTAAAGGTTGTGGACTACACTGAATGAAATCTGGGAGTAATTCCCTTTGGCTGAGAATTGGGCATAAGACCAGTGTTGTGTATGATAGTTGGTTATGTGTTTAAAAAAGGGAAGGAAGTGAATTGTCATACTTTGAATAGCTAATTATTACATGAGTGTTCAGTTAGCGAAAATATAAACAGGATTCTGTTAGAAGGCTGGATAAGTTTTACTGGTTGTAGATTGGGTAAAGTGGGAGGGGTTGTAAAGTTACAATGCAGAAAGAATCCACCTGAAAGAAAGAAAAATGGTAGGAAGTGGTTAATGGGTATGTGAAGGAGGAGCAAAAGTGTGGATTGCAAACTATTTTGTGTTTGGTGTTAATGTGGTGGTTGCAGATTATCTTAGAATAAGTGTACAGAATTCGAGTGTGGTTGGTAATCAGGGGTAGGGTAGCGAAGTAGCTTGAGCCAAAAATGTAGTGAGGGTGAATGGAGTGGGCTCAACCAATCAGGTACTTTAATGGAATGCAGTTACTTCCCCACATATGGTTTCATCAAAAACAATCAATTAGATAGTAGAATGCTTATAGCTACAAAGACAAGGTCTTTGAACACTAAATACTTGAGGTAAGTCACAGCATTTAATTTCATTGTTATGGACTTTATTTCTTTTTTTCTATGGTAATTTTACACTTCTAGAGTAAAATATGCTAAAGTATTACCTTAAGCAGTACAAGGCCCTTGCGTGGGGGTAGTCTGGTGTTGGTGGTGCCCTTCCAGCAGATTCAACACTACAGTACAGAACACACTGATGCATAAGTGGGGAAAATCAATTGTTTTAGCTCTACCAAACACAGGGGAATTTGGGTTTCTGAAATAATTAATCTGTTTCTGGAAACAAAGTAATAGGATCATAGGATCATAGGAGGTTACTAGGCTAACAGCCCCAGGGTCCTTTCAAGCCTATCCAAGTTCAATCCATGTTCCCTAGGGTGTCTGGTTGAAGCAGACAGTAAAATCAGCACTTATTGTCCCTGTCCAAGAGGGACATAGGTGGAACCCCAGGGATGAATTTCTGGTTATCTATCCAATTGTCCAAATTATGCTTAAAAAGGGCCAACGAGGGGCTTTGTTTAACATGAATAGGAAGCTTGTTCCAAAGGTGGGGTAACCTCTGTGAGGCAAATCTGTCTCTCCAGTAAGTTCTGTTGATGTCATATACCAGGTTAAGGTCCTCTGAGTGAGTGATCCATGTGCCATTTGACTTGTGAATGAGCAGCATTATTAAAGCTGGGTCAGCGCTTGCTCTATATGTAAGCACAGGTCACCTCTGAGTAGTCTGTATGACACAGAGTAAAGTGACAGTGGTTTCAGTCTGTCCACATGAGACAGATCTTAAAGACTGAAGAGCCTGAATTTTTTTTGTAAGGAACCTTTGTGTTCTCTCCAATTGTTAAAGGTGTTGGGAGAGGAGCATACCAAAGGGAGCATTGTACTCTGTTACTGGCCTGATGAGGGAAGAGTACAGGGGGTTATGAACTCTTTTTTCTGGAGGCAATGCCCTTACTTATGAGATGAGCAATATAAAATGCCCTTCTTACCACTGTGGTGATCAAAGTTAAGGTTGCTGTTGACCTGTTTGCCCAATCTATCACCACTGACTGTGTGCTTAGAGTATTGCTACTGACATGCATTACATGAGTAACCTGTGATGATTTTTTAGTCATTTCTCATTTGGTTACAAATAACTTAACAAATAATGACCACATAAGAAAACAACATGGTTGCCTGAATGGGAGTTACTTTGCTTCTAAATTTTCAACTCACAGAACCATGGCATGTCCCTCATAATACAGAAGTAAGTGCCTTCCTACTTACAAAGAAGTGTTTCCTCTATATTTATGTTCTGAGTCAGTTTTCCACAAAAGAAAATAAACTATGAATTGAAAAATTATTTTCAACAAACTGTGCTATAGCCTGCTTGATGGAGAAGACAATGTCACAAGTCATTATTTAACAGTGTTTATAAATAATTCTAGGTCCCTGGCAGACCCAGGGATGTGTACGCTTTGCAGAAGGGTTTTTTGTATGAGAGGGAAGATGAGCAAAGGCAACAAGGAACTAAATAGGATGTTCTTGTTTTTCATGCAGTCACCAAAAGAAACATATGAAAAGTTAGCTATTAAGACCGTATCTCAGCCTCTGTCAGCTTGAATGAACCATGCAAAACATAAAACAGGTCTGCAACATCGTTTATAGAAAGTTCAAGTCCATGTGGTTAGTATGAGCATAGATAGCCACCAGTTATGGATATGAAAAAGAGGTCAGTGTTTACTACCAGCAGGTAATGTTAGGAGGACAGTAGTGAAGGACAGAAGGGCATGAGCTGTAGACATTTGGAATTATGACCCCCCTCAATAACATTAAGTCAAGAAACCAATTCACATATTCAGGGATATGTCAGGTCTAGAAGTGAGGTTCATGTGAGATTTTCCCATAGTTGGGACAGTTTTATCATGAGAACAAAGGCTGAGTAATCAAATAATGCCAGGCATGTGTAATTCCTGCATTATCCTACACAGGAATGGATTATTCCTATTGCATAATGTCATTATTTAAAAAAATGTTTACCTTTTTAGATAATGGCATTGTATGCCTGAACTTCTTGTTTGTATAGTGTTATTCTGCTGTCTGCTACAGCTGGAGACTGCTTCCTGTTGTCTTACACATATGTTAGACAGGTACATACTGACACTTGCTCAGTACATTAGCTCAAATACAGTTTGTGGCACTTTTTGTAGGACTCAGTACACATGCAGTTTTCTGTTTATATGAGGATGCTAGCAGACTCCCAAAGTCCTATCAGTGAGTCGAAAGTGTGTCTGTTGTGTAAGATGGAGTTTGTCTTTCACCCTGCTGATAGTTCTGCCTGTTTTGTGCACTTAGTGAAACTTAGAAGATGGCAGCTGTAGCTTTTATTTTTAACATATACAGCTGCCAGTCTTACTCCTGTAGGTAATGCTGGATTTTCAACAGGCACATTTATTGCTTTATTTAATCAGTGTGCATATTTTTGCATAATACTTAATGCTGTATAACACACAGTGTTCCTTAAGTGGACACACAGAAGCAAAGGTTAAATGTGCACACACTTGCATACTAAGCAGGCTTCATTTATCACCCTTGGTCCCATTTTTACAAAGTCTGTCAGTTAAAAATACATGTTTTCTAATAGCTGACAGTAAACATACACAAGGTCTTAGGTTTGCTTTCTTGTTATGATACATATATTCTACTATCTATTATAGAACAAAAGAAAAACAAGGTATACAATAGAGTGGGCAGCATTGTGACTCCTTGGTAGGTTATCTGTCTCACAGCTTCATGAGCCAGGTCTCTATATTAACCTCTGGTCACTGTACCTGCAGTCTTTGTAGAGCTTTTAGAACCTCATGGGCATTCCAATTTCCTCACACAATCCAGAAATATGTATATGTATATATATATATATATATATATATATATATATATATATATATACACATATATATATATGTCTGTGTGTGTGTGTGTGTGTGTGTGTATATATATCTATATCTATATCTATAGGAATACTTTATAATCCCGAAATTCTGAAATATCGAATTTCAGAATCCTGAGATTATAAAGCAGAAAGTTCAAAATTCTGAAACCGCAGAAGCGCGAATTTCAAAATCCCGAAGTCCGGAGATGTTGAAATAGTGCTTCTGGTGTTGCAGTTTGTGAATGGACAGCTGAAAGTTCAGGTAAGAATTTATGTGTAAGGGTTTTGGTTAGGGGCTTTAGTGTGTGTCAGTGTGTTTTGTTACTGTGATATTTGTGTGCAAGGGGAATGTAGCTTGTATGGTGGTGTTTTCGTGTGTTTGTCTGTGTAGTGCAACCTTGGAGTTAGTATATTTAAGTAGGGACGATGTGGGGAGTTAGTATATTTAAGTAGGGAGGGCGTGGAGGGGGTGCAGGTGGGCTTGCCCCCCTGCTTGTATGTAGTGTAAGTTTGTGTGTGGGGGAGATGTGTGTATGTGTGTGGTGTATGGTTAGTGTAGTATTCGCGATTTTGAAATTCGTGCTTCTGGGGTTTCGGGATTTTAAGGTTTCGGCTTTATGATCTCGAGATTCTGAAATTTGGTATTTCAGGATTTCGGGATTATAAAGTGAACCTATATATATATATATATATATATATATATATATATATATGGGTCTACTATACATGATCGAAATTTCAGAAAGCCAAAACCCATATGGCCGAGGCCATATGTTCGACTCCTGAAATTTCGAACATGTAAAAAAAATAAGACACACATTAACTTACTTTCTAACTGCTAGCAGGGGGGCTATGCCCTCCTGCATCCCCCCCACCATGTGGGCCACACCCCCATAACTTAAATATACCAACTCTGAGATTGCACAACAGTGCGGAAATGGAAATCTTTCCATTCCGCACTGTACGGAGATGCCGTTTCTGCATGGTCTGCATTTCAAATGTCGATCATATGGTCTTGGCCATAATGTCGACCATGTGTAGGGGACCTATATATATATATATATATATATATATATATATATATATTATATATTTTTTTTATACATATATATATATATATATATATATATATAAAATTATGAAACATTAACATCTACTTTTGTTGCCATCCACTATATCGACCTACTTGATGGGTACCTTCATTACATTGTGAGACAAAGCAATAAACTCCAAAGATCACAAATGTAAACCTCACAGCCCCAGGCACAAGGTGTTAGGTGGCAAAATCAGGAATAAAGTTCCTAGATTATTTTGTCTGTACCATCATTTCTGAATGGCAGTACAGAAATAAAAAATGCACTTCTGCATGTCTGGGAAAGCTGTTGCAAGCTGTTAAATTAAAAGAGAAAAGGTCCATCTTTTTCTTCTTTTTTTTTTTGCCTTCTTTCAAACGGATCTGCCTTATAGCACCAGCCTGAGATGGATCATAATGTGGAAACATTGAACAGGAGCTGCTAATTCCTGCATTCTAGTAATTAGGTTAAAATGTTGAATCTGTTGAACGAATTTAGCAGGTTCAACATTTATGTTGAATATTGAATGTAATGTCAGTGTAGGTGCAAATGTGAGCTAAACACCTACACTTGCATTCATGTTTTAGCAGGGGGGGGCAAGCCCCCTGCACCTGCCCATGTGGGGGGTCCTGCCCCCCAACCCACTGCAAACTAAATATTCCAACTCCGAGATCACACTATAGTGAGGGAAGGGATACAGTTCCCAATCCACACTGTACCGTGACTTTACGCATAACATTGAGTAAATATCACCAAATGCCTAATTGCATTCGCTGATATTTACTCTCGGTGTCCTAACATTTAGCAACACAGAAATCGGCCAACTGCCATTCATCTTCCTATGTTTGCTGAACCAACATTCAAAATTCTGATAGTAAAAATATATATTTTTTTTTTTTTTTGCTCTTGTATTACAGGTTGTGGCTGAAAATGGGACTGTGAAGAACTAGTTCACCTAGCCAATTAATTAGTAAAATTAAAATGTATAAATGAATATCCAGTCATCAAAGCCAACCCACTGAAATGTGAGTTGTGTTTGGAGGTGTATCACTAAGAACTAAACAGGTTTTCAATACCTGGCTCTGTGTAGGAGTGCAGCAGGAAGAGATAGGCTGGATAGACCTGTACCTTCTTATCAGTTCTGGGGTGAATGAACAGCCCGTCCCGACTGTACTACCATTCCTAGTAGGGGCTTGCTGTGGTGGGCAACAGGGGTATAGGCCTGTCTAAAGGTTAGCCCAGTGGTTTCCACAAACTGGCATACATGCTGCAGCATGTACATGCTGTACAGCTGCCAGGATGCATCACCCAATGCAACTTGAAGGGTTATGCAGTTAATAATTCCTCACAAGTGTGCAGCTCTCGTACATGCAGTATGGGATTCCCCCAAGGAAGTGTTAGTCCACAGTTAGAGTGAGTGTAGTCTCATAACAATGAATGGGGTCACAGGTGTATGGCCACATCAGCAAGAGGTCAGATAAATACATTATGTAGCTGCTGTTTCATGTTCAAGGGGTGGGAATATGAAAGTGGACTAAAAAATAGCTTATTGCCGGATTTTAGATCAAAAAAGGAGGAATGTGTTCTCTTCTTACATCTATATATTTAAATTTTGCCTTTTCTACCAAAGGGTCAAAACCAACCAGCAGTAAAAAGAATATTGGCGATCAGAATAAAGGATTAAGGCTGTGAGCTGTTAATGAACTGTTCCATATAGCCCAGAATTTGATTCTGTTAGCCTCCCTTTTCTGACTACGTGATTGTGAACAAGTCACTTAACCTGACAGTGCCGCTGGGTCATGACTGAAAAGGGAAGCTGTGTCCAGTGGGGTCACCCAGGTAACAACTAAATGTCCTCATCATCTGTGAATTGATGAGATATACTTTAGTTGTAAAATAACTGAACAAAGGAACATCATGGAATTTCATTTACCGTATACTACAGGCTTTTCTTGACAAGCATTTGAACAGACAAATATGCCATTGTACACTAAAATATCAATATCCTACCTCTAGGATAAGCAGTTGGATCACATACGCAGATTATGATAAGCAGGTTTTATCCATAATACCGTCAGTTTTCTGTAACAGTATCAGAAAACTGCAAATAACTCAAAACAACTGAATACTGTTATATTATTTTCTTTGTTATGTGTCACAAATGACATTTAAATGACACTTTATTCTTTGCAATATATATCTTTATAAATGAGTCTTTAACTGTTGACACTTGGCAAACTTTATTTCTTGCAGTACACTTCCTTATCAGTTTTGACACGGAAATTAAAAAATACAGCATACAGTAACTCAATAATTTACTTAAACCATTACTGTTTATGGAAGAAATAGATCACAATGCAGAAAAACATGAATGCCCTTACCTTTTCTTTTAGTTGAATTATGTAGTCAACTCTGGACAGTGCTGTAAAATATGAGAAATATTTCTTACAATGAAACTGTAGCAAGGTTCACAACTTATTTAGTATTTATAAACACTTCTGATGATGCAACACAAGAACTCAACAAAACGTAAAACACTGCAATACTTTTCAGTAATCCACAAGGGCCAACAATCTTCACATTTCAAAGAGGTATTAGAAATATACCTTGAATGTAGCCACAGATGCCTGAGTTGCTGCTAAGGTGGTACTGCTTTTATAAGGCTAGATATGAATGCACAGCTGACACATTCTGTTTAAAAGGGCAGTCATGGGATGGCAACATTACCCTCCAGCATGCTTATGGCTTACAGTATGAGTAAAAGGATATAATTAGATTTATGCTTGCATGTTGTGTATATGTTGAATCAAATAGGTAAAAATGTTGTGTAAATGATCTATGATTCAGTCCAGGATAACCTCTTGGTAATTAGTGTACAGTGCTGCTATTTATAAGATGTCCCAGTAATAAGGCATCATATTTCCTGACAAAATGTTACTTGTTTAAAACTAGAATATCACTCCAAACATTCACATGCAAAGAACATATTCCAGGATGATGCACAAATGCAAAATTAATTTCTCACACAGAGAAAACTGTTGGCAAAAAAAATGGATGACATGATTCTGTGTACAAAAGGAAACCAGAAAGGCAAGAGAGGGTTAGCATGTTAAGAAGGCAAGGCAGTAGGCAGGACAATGATATTTTAGAACTGAACTGATATAAAAAGGATCTGCCACTGCCAGGCAAGGGCTTTATAAAGAACCAAGTGAGTGACAGAAAGCGGCTGCTGAGCTTGTCTGTTAAAGGTCTGAAAAGAGGGAGTTCAGTGGTGAGCACTGTAGGAACACTGCAATGTGTTTTATGCAGGGATTTGATTAATTAGAGCAGAAAGACACAGAAGTCTGGAGAGATAGGTTAAAATGTGATGCACATCAAAAGTATGCTGTCATAAACATAGACTAGTTTGCATTGATGTCCATAATACATAGCTGTACACATTTGCCTAACCATTTAGTTCTCTTTCACAAAGTGCATACAAGTCTAAGCACAGTAATATATATATATATATATATATATATATATATATATATATATATATATATATATATATATAAACTATATACTCTACAATATAAAACAACAGTGAGTGTTACCAGGGAACAAATGCTTCTTAAGCTGAGGTAGAAATTGTAAAAATTGTAAAAAAAACAACAAGAAGCACAGGAGCAAACCACAGCTATATAAGGCAGTTCTCATAGACAAAATACTCAGCTTCAAAACAAAATATCCAATGGAACAGCAACACAGAATAATATAAGTATAAAATCAATTTATTCGTGTATTGATTTTATACTAATATTCCGTGTTGCTGTTCCATTGGATATTTCGTTTTGAAGCTGAGTATTTTGTCTATGAGAACTGCCTTATATTGCTGTGGTTTGCTCCTGTGCTTCTCGTTGCTTTTTTGCAGTATATACTCTACAACGTTTAGGGCGCGGTGGTGCAGCGGTTAGCGTTGTCGCCTCAAAGCAAGGGTTCTCCCGTTCAATTCTCAGCTAGAGCGCCTTCTGTATGGAGTCTGCATGTCCTCTCTGCAATCAAGTGAAGCTAAAGACATGCAGGTAGGTACGAGCGTGAATGGGCATGCCTTCTTTGAAGGTTGGACGTCGAGCTGGCAACTTGGCACTGTAAAAATCCACTGCCAATCATGAGTGGACCGGAGTTCCACTGTGGCGACCCCTAAGCCGAAAGACCTTTTTTTACTCTACAATGTTTTCAGTAGCCACATTCTAGATTTCTTTCCTTAGGGCGTGTCTGAAACTGTTTACTTTGATAAATGTTTTAAACAGAGTGCACTTTTTGTTAAAAAGACAATGGTACAGACTGTAAAACAATGGAGCAATAGTTTTTTATATGCACTGAACCTACTATTATTAACTGTGTCATCTGTTCACTACAGAAGCAATGCCATGTGTTATATAAAGCAATCAGTTGTTAACTGGCTGGTACAGAAACTGGGCAAGCTTAATTATAGCACAAACAAAGCACGCCCATCTTTACCTCACACTACAGCTGCCAAATGACAGTACAGTATGGAAGGGTAGCAATGAAAATGGTGTAAAAATGCCTCTGAGAAAATAACAGAATTGTTTACCCCACACTTTTGCTTCTCATCTTCTTCCATTGCCTTGTTCTTTTCTTTTTTCTTTCTCAAGACAGCTAATCTATACATCATGCTGCTCAGTTGTCGTGGATTCTCATAGCCGCCTAATGTTGCCTTAGAATTTTACTCTCAACAAACCAGGAACCAAAACCAAAAATGTCCACAACAAAGAATCAGGTCCAAGACGAAAAAGGTTTAATGCATCCAAAAGACAACGATAATCACAAATGACAAAAACATAAAAATACGATTGACCTATGTTTCGTCCACTAATAATATGGACTTCTTCAGAACATTAAACATACCCAAAACACCTCTTAAATAGCTTAATGAATGAATGAGTACATATCATGTGACTTAATCAATTAAAATATTAAAGCACCCTTTGCAATTAATTCAAAAATCTAACCATATATTATTTTCAAACTATAACACTACACTAACTGCATCAAATAAAAAAAATATATAAAAAATATGTTATAAAAATTATATGTATATATATATATATATATATATATATATATATATATATATATATATTTAAAAAATTATTAAATATAAATATAAATTCATTAAAATATGTGTGTGTGAAAATTATAAACATAATTCTTTATGTTTATACCTATAAATAACCATTACTATAATCCTTATAAGGAATATAATATAATGTGACATCAAAAACCTTTGCACTGCTATGCCCTACCTTTAATATGCTTAAGTTTAAGCACAGGCTTTACAGTGCAATATTCATTTAGACCAGGGAAATTGTGTGCATTCAACTTTAATTGCCATTTTAGTTCACTTAAATCTAAATGCACATCCAAAATTCTACCTTGCTGGTCACGATTTATTTGCTGTAAGACACAAAATGTTACTATTAATAGAGAAATAGGTCATTTTAAATGTGGGAGATGTACCATATGTTCATACATTTTAACGACTGGGAGTAAATTAGAAGTTAATAGTCAGCAGGTATATATCATGGGTCATTATAATTGTTATAGTAAGAATGTTGTTTATCTTGCTAAGTGTTTGGGTTGTATTGCCTTCTATGTTGGGAAAACAAGTAGGCTATTTAGAGAGAGGATTAGGGAACATCTTTTAGATATGAAACATCTAAAACCCACTAATGCTATGGCTAGACATATATTGGACCATCATGATCATTCATTCAAATTTTGTGTCTTACAGCAAATAAATCGTGACCAGCAAGGTAGAATTTTGGATGTGCATTTAGATTTAAGTGAACTAAAATGGCAATTAAAGTTGAATGAACACAATTTCCCTGGTCTAAATGAATATTGCACTGCAAAGCCTGTGCTTAAACTTAAGCATATTAAAGGTAGGGTATAGCAGTGCAAAGGTTTTTGATGTCACATTATATTATATTCCTTATAAGGATTATAGTAATGGTTATTTATAGGTATAAACATAAAGAATTATGTTTATAATTTTTACACACACATATTTTAATGAATTTATATTTATATTTAATACTTTTAAAAAAAATATATATATATATATATATATATATATATATATATATATATATATATATATATATGTATAATTTTTATAACATATTTTTTATATATATTTTTTATTTGATGCAGTTAGTGTAGTTTTATAGTTTGAAAATAATATATGGTTAGATTTTTGAATTAATTGCTTTAATAATTTAATTGATTAAGTCACATGATATGTACTCATTCATTCATTAAGCTATTTAAGAGGTGTTTTGGGTATGTTTAATGTTCTGAAGAAGTCCGTATTATTACTGGACGAAACCTAGGTCAATCGTATTTTTATGTTTTTGTCATTTGTGATTATCGTTGTCTTTTGGATGCATTAAACCTTTTTCATCTTGGACCTGGTTCTTCGTTGTGGACATTTTTAGAATTTTACTCTATCCTTCATCAAACTGTGATTTTATGGCAAAGCCATGATGACTATGACAAAGAATGAATATGCATTATAGCTTCAGACATCATTCTCTTTATAAAATGCTTATGAATATAAATGGTCTTACTGCAGCCTTCTTCAAAATAAATACTGCCTATAATTAAAGTGTCCCTGTATTTGAAAAATTGTTCCTGATTATTTTGGCCTTGTCCCTAACTCTAATGTCCTTTGGTAAGAGGTTGAGCCATACCTCTCAACTGTACAGATTTTCTCAGAATGTCCAGATTTTGGTCTCATATTTTTGGTCTGCTTTTCATAAAATTGTGGCTTTCTGGCAAATTAGTGGTAAATCATAAAAGATTGAAGTTCGAAAATTATGACAGATGTTTGAGTTTTAGATTTCATATCCTTCAGAAAAATTCATAAATTTGTCCCTATTTTGGGCCTTTGTCCCACTTTGATTTATGGCTTTATCCAGATTTCTTGCTTTAAGAGGTTGAGAGGTATGGTTGAGAGCTATGTTGCACAACAATGTATCTTCATTACAAGCCTAGATCCTACCACCTACCAAGATCAGTGCACTTTGTACAGCTGGGTGTCAGTTTACCATTGTTTGATTGAGTCACAGTGGAAAACTGACACCAAGAATTTCACTCAAGTGTTTACTGCATTTTTTCAGTCTGAGAAGAACCTTGGAGTTAAGATTATTTTAGCATTTTTACTAATTAGAAGAATTCCCTGCAGCTGGCAAATGTCTTTCAGTTTACTGTGACCTATCAATTGTAATGAATAAAACTTTTATTGGGAGATAAACATGATGCATAGGAAGATGCTACTGGCAAAAAAGAATAGCCACTGTAAACAGGTTCATAGGTTCATAGGTAGGTACTAGGCTATCTGCCCGAAGGCATTTATAAGCCCAGCCAGAATGTGTTGGCTTTCGCCACCCCCTTAGATTAGATCCCTGTGCCTCTGTCCAGCAGAGCCGCTGAAGTGATCCCCGGGGTAAACTTTCTTTTTCCCATCCACTCGTCAAGGTTTCTCTTGAAGAGTGTTAGTGAGGAGCTCTGCCTAATGTAGATTGGAATCTTGTTCCAAAGCATGGGAAGTCACTGGGACAGGAATCTATCCCTCCAGCATGTCTTATTTATTGTTGTAGTGAGGTTTAGATCCCTAGACTGCATGGCTGAAGGGGATAAATTTTCTTTAGATGGAGCATGTCCATCAATTCTGGGTTGGACATGGCCTTGTATGTCAGGCAGAGATCACCTCTGAGTAGGCGGTATGCAATCGAGCACAGCTGACGTTTCCTCAGTCGAGCTGCATAGGGCATCTGTTTGAGGCCAGTGATCCTCTTGGTGAGGTACTTCTGTGGTCTTTCCAGCTGTTGTAGATGTCTTGTAAGGTACATCCCAAATGGGGTGTTCTACTCTATGATGGGTCTGATGAGTGATGAGTAGAGGGGCACAATGACCTCTTTTGATCTGGATGCGAACCCTTTTGTGATTATCTGGGCCACATAGAAGGATTTTCTAACCACTTTGGCAATGTGATTATCAAAGGAGAGATTACTATCTACTTGGGTCCCCAGATCCCTTATTACATTTTCCGTATTTAGGGGACTACCACCTATGTGGTAGTTTGTGGGTACTTTGTTTTTTCCAAAGGGGATGACAATGCACTTTTTGGCATTTAGATTGAGGCCATGATTTTGACACTAGGTATCTGTTTAGTGAGGTCCCTTTTGGAGGATGTCTGTGTCAGCCGGAGAGTCAATTATAGCCCATTGTTTGCAGTCGTCTGTGAACTTGGTCAGCCATAGTCCTCCTGTGCTTGCCTGTACCTCTGAGAAGTATATGCCGAACAGGAGGGGTCCTAGGACTCTGCCCTGGGGACACCACTTGTAACTGGTTTAGAGTCAGACCTAGCTCCGGCAAATATCACCATGTGAGTTCTGTCCATGAGCCAGTTGGCAACCCATTTTGTGATGCAGGGGTTTATGTTCAGGCTGGTGAGCTTGTCTATAATACCAGAATGGGGAATGGTGTTGAAGGCCTTTGCGAGGTCTAGGTAGGCTGTGTGTGCCACCTTTCCCTCATCTATAACCTTGGTAACATTCTCAAAAGAAGTCCACCAGGTTTAGGAGGCATGATCTGCCCTTAACAAAGCCGAACTGAATAGGGTCCAGTGTTTGGAGATTCCCAATGTCTCTGTTAATGAGTTCCATGATGATGCGCTCTATAGCCTTGCAGACCAAGCTAGTCAGGCTTATAGGGAGATAGTTCCCGGGGTCTGTTGTGGCTCCACCTTTGTGGAGCGAAATAACCATTGCTGTGCGCCACTCTATGGGTAAGCAGCCTGTGGAGAGGCTGACTTTGAACAGTGTGTTTAGGTGAGGGGTTAGTTCATCTTTGAGCTCGTGTAAGACACAGCCTGGGACACCGTCTTGTCCCATTGATGCTGTGTTTTTGGCTTTGGAGAGGGATGTTTTATCCTCTTTGTAATAAAGTTTGAAAAATAATTCAAAGTGCTTAAAAGTCCATCATGGTAACAAAAGTTTAAACGCTTTGAAAGATATCTGTTTTCATACATTTGCAATTCTTTTCACCTGGAGGAGCCATAAGCAAATTTTATAAATAACACTCACCTTAGTCATTTATTTAAGTTAGCTACCAGAGAACAAAAAAGATTCAATTGTTCCTGGTGTGTGTGTGTGTGTGTGTGTGTGTGTGTGTGTGTGTGTGTGTGTGTGTGTGTGTGTGTGTGTGTGTGTGTGTGCGTGTGTGTGTGTGTGCACGCACGCATGCGCTCACGTGTCTGTTTATGTGAATTTGTGTTTCTACAGACAGACAGACACACAAACAGATATCAAAGACACACACACATTATTTTTTTAGAGAAAGCATGTTGTACTGTGTGTGCAAATGTATGATGTCTAAAATTAAACCCCCATACATTCAGAAAATGTCTTTCCTAGACACCTGAACAAAATGCATAACTAAATTACAGGTAAATTATGTACTACTGGAGTTTTGTTCATATTATTTAGAGGTACAGTGTTAAATGCACTGAAAGTGTATAGTACATAAGCACAGTGCCTCTTTCTGACAACAAGCAAGTATAATGTAATATAATATAATATAATATAATAAAATATAATTATAATACAATGCATCTTTATAAGTGGCACAAGTCTGCTGGACAATGAGTGAGGTTCACCATAGCTACCATATTTCAGAAAGGGGTCCTGCTCCTCAGTGCTACAGGCCACTGTAACTAGCATCACAATGCTAGAGATACCCTTTATAACATGTAGTGGCAAATTACCGTGACTCAAAGAACATAATGCCCTGCATGGAGCACACAGATTGCCAGCTGAGGTATATATTAAAAAAGGTCAGTAGAATGGCAACACTAGACATAGTGATGTGTCTCCTCCATCTGATGGCTGAGATTAAAGTTCATCCTCCTTTCTCAGTCTGGGAATGAATGGAATAACTACACTTATTGATATCCAGCATGGCCAAGGACAGCTTCCTATGTTCTCCCTTGTGGCAGTATAAGCCAGTGCTTCAATCTGACAACAATCCAAGTCTCTCCCGGTTTAATTTCTCCAAGTCTTTTGGGTTTCTAATACCATGGCAGGAGTGGACCCCATTCCTAAGTCAGGTTATCATTAGCATTCATGAAATTAGTATGGTTTCAGTCTTTGATGTTAACCATGAGTACTGTTCTCAGAACCCACAGTGTGCCCAGAATTGCCTCCTTCTGCAATTCACACAGGGTTATATGTATTGGTAGCATATCTCAGTATGACTGTTAATTCTTTTTTAATACACCTGTTGCTCTTACTTCTATTGGAAAAGTCTGGGTATCTTTCTTCCACATTGCACTCATTTCTGCTTGCAAATCCAGGCATTTTATATCTTTGTGTCTATCTGTACATAATACATTGTAATCACTAGGTGTAGCAATTTCAATGATCAATGCTGCTTTTATTTATTTTTTCATGGAATACTATATCTGTTTTTCTCATATACATTTTTGAACTGTTGGTAATGGGTGATCAACTTCATCATTCTCTATAATGCTTTGTAGTCCATGTTTCCAGTCCTTCTCAGATATTTTTATATTGCAGTGTTTGCACAATGACCAGTGCAACAGTCTTGCCATACTATTGTGCCTTTCATACACAGGCTGTCTCCCATGATTGTATCACACCCAGCTACAAGATGTGTGACTGTTTATAGTCCTGTTTTACAGAATATGCATTTGTCTGATTCTTCCACCTTTTCAATGAACTTTGAAAACAAATGTGTACCTAAGTCCACTGTCCTGGGCCGCCATTATTAACTGTTCATTTTTTCATTTCAGTTCACCTCTCCTTACCCATTCTGTGAAGAAAATGAAAACACTGTCATCTTTGTTAGCATATCTGGCAGGAGAGTTGTGTATATTTTGGATTAACTTGTATGGTATGCCAACATGTCTACTTGTGAAAATGTAAATAAGTTTTAAAATGCTGAGCATTTCCCTGTTTATACAGAATGTTTAGAGAATCTGTCAGTGTTTTGATACATTTCTAACTGCGCATGTTTGAGAGGTACGTTCTAAAGTATTGTAGAGAATCAGCAGAACAGTGAGTGATGTCATTAGAATGTTCCTGGTTGCTAAGTGATTATTTAAACAGCTGAGTGACAGAAAAAAAAACTTTTTCAAACAGCTGACTATTTTTTTTTTAAATAAGACAGTTGTGACTGCTGAAGACCATTGAGCTGAACAGTTTTGTCAAGTGCTGTGCAGTCAGTGGACACCCATGAAAGAGAACTCACCAAAAGCTGTAAGCCTGTCTTGGCTTTGCTGTCATATGTTAGATTAGAACAGGGACAGTATTCTTTAGTTAGATTAGGGAAGCTTAGTTATTAAGATAGTGTTTTTCTAGAATAATGGACTCCTATCCTGCAGTTTAATTTTACATTTCTGGTGATTGAGTTCTGGTGTTTATTGAAAGCTGTTGATTTACATTCTTGTAATCAGTTTACTTATTATAAAATGTTTTTCATTAATTTACATTGTGGCTGTAAATCAGTGTTTTTCTTTACAGATTGGAGAGTGCTTCTACCTGTTTGATACTCCCCAGGTCCCCTCGAAGATCTGGCTGTTCTGCTCATAGCTATAATTTATTTTGATATTTAATTTTCATAACTGGGCACCCCTCTGGAAGGGCATGAAAACACTCTGATTGGTGGCAGAATTACTGTATTATTTTGGGGAAGAGAAACAGCTGGAAATCTGAGTCAGGCTTTCACAGAAGTGTTTGGATATGTAAGATTTAAATTCACTTTGAGTGTGAGTTTTATCAGCGGTCTTAAACTGGGACACTTTGCTCTGAAGTGTGTAATAAGAAACTACATTTGGGGTAGACAGAGGTATATAGTCCAGTCCCAGGAAAATGCAGCGTGTTCCTGTTGTGCGCTTAGGGGAAAATTGTGAAATATTACTTCTGTTTAAGTGACAGTCTCATATTGGAGTCAGTAGTGAGGAGTGAAGCTCCTTAGTAACTGACCTAGGATAGTAAGGGACAACACATTTAATTGTTGGCAATCTGGTGTGTACTGGCTGGACGTCAAATATTCCTGCATCAAATCTTGGTCTGCATGAGGTTGTTCTAAGTGATTTATATACTTGTCACTATGTTTATGGTTTTTCCAGTTTACTTTCATTCTTATCTCATCCTCTTCCTTATATTCTTTCTTTTGTTTTTGTCACATTCAGTTGCTGTCTGATTTTCCTCTACTTCTGGTTTGATTACCATTCCTACTTGATACCAAAATACTTCTGCTAAACTAAGCAAAATTGTCATCTTTGATTTTTTTTCTCCTCATGTTTTAAAACTTCACTCCCTTTCTCTGCAGTCTTATTTGATAATAATTCACACCACTTCCTGTCTCTATTCTCCCATGTGACAGTAATCCATGTCACCTCCCCTTTCTGTAGTCCCGTGTGACATTGTCACTCCCTTTATCTGTATTCTCACATGACAGAAATTCATGTCATGTCCTAAGTCTGCACATCTTCCCTAAACACCAGTCCTAGCAGCAAGTACTGCCTCTAAAATAGCAGGTCTCAAAAAGGCTGTAGTACAATCACTGCATGTCTTTCATTCTCCAACAACATATCTTGCAACATGAATATATCTGTCTAATGGATCCACAGCTACTTTTCTATGTGAAAAGTAAAATGTACTTCACTCACCATCCACAACATTTCCATCTGGAGTCTCACAGGGTCATTACTGGGATCTTTTTTATTCTCCCACTTCATTAGTAATACATCAGAGGTACTTCCACCCAAGTGCTACCCATTTTATGCTTAAAGATTTATGCAGATAATCCCATATTCTGACACTCCAGCAATATCCACAGCACTGTCACAAATGAGATAGTATGCACCATAACTTTTAATAACTGGTCAACTTTCAGAAGCTTCACAATCAACATAAAAGAAATAAATTAATTTACTGTTATATAGATAGAAAAAATTAGATTTCTACCATCATCATCATCAATTCTTACTCCATCAGGCATAAATCTTGGACAGGTCAAACAATTCAAGCATCTGGGTGCTTGGATAGGTCCTGCCCTTGTCTTTAAATCCCACATCAATAGAACAGTGTATACATTTCAGGCAAAAATAAAAACATTCCACCAGCTCTCATAGCATTCCCAAAAAGGAAATGAAGAATCTCCTTATAAAATCAAGCATCTCATTACTCCTGTTCTTATGCACCTCTGTTAATGTCAGATTCCCCTAAATATATAAGTAAACTGCAAACAATTCAGCAAACCCTTCTATGTGATATTTATTTTTTAATTATTTATATTTTTATGAATGACAGAGGTATGATGCAAACATACTGGAAACAAAACTCATCAATGAACAGCTTCAAAAAGTCAAACATACATCTCAACTGTCCAGATTTTCACAGAATGTCCAGATTTTTTCCTCATATTTTTGGCCTGTTCCTCATAAAATTTGTGGTTTTATGGATTTTTTTGTGGCAAATTGATGAGGACTGAAGTCACTGAATAATGACAGGCATTTGAGTTTCAGACTTCATATCCTTCCGAAAATGCATGGTAACACAAGACCTTTTATTCTAGCAACTTTCTAAGTTTATAAGGGCAATATTTAAAATGTGTCCCTATTTTTGAGGCTTTGTCCCCCCATTATTTTTGGCTTTGTCCAGATTTTTTGTGCTAAGAGGTTGACAGCTATGAGTCACAATCAAAGTTAAAGTCAAAGTAAAATACTGTCATTTAGAAGTACACACGTAGCCTAAATGATATTTCATGCATCAGCTCAATTCTTGAGATTACAAAGGAAAGTGAAACAACACATACAAGTAGAGCAATAAACATAACTAACAAATACAATACTACTCCCAAAACACACAAGAAAGAGCAGAGACATTTACCAACACTCATATACGAAAAGAATACCTTCCCCTGCGTTAAATTAACTACCCTATTTAAAGTAATACAAAACACACTATATATTGAAATGCCTAAGTTATTTATCTAATATTGCACTTAAGTGAGTTAAATAATACTGACTATGGATATAATAAATAAATATTGGAATAAATGTAAGTATATATTGCACAAATAAATATAAATTGACTTATTATGTGTCCAGACCCCTGGGACTAGTGCCCGAGTTCAGAAATCTAATCACTGTAGGGTAGAAACCATTACTGAATCTTGTAGCCCTGCAGCAGATGCTGCAATATCTCCAGCCCAATGCCAGATGCTTAAACAGTCCATGCTCAGGATGGGTGTTGTCCTGTATTATTTTGGTGGCCTTTCAGATGCTTCTTGCAGAATAAAGATACTGTATCAATGGACGACTGGAACCTGTTACCTTCTCTGCAACCCTCACCGCTCTTTGTAGCACCTTCCTTTCTGTAACTGTGCAGCTTCTAATCCACACTGTGAAGTTGCAGGTAGGATGCTCTCTACTGCACCTCTATAGAAGGTGAGGAGAATATGAGGAGTAAGCTTAGCTTTTTTCAGCCTTCTTAAAAAGTGGAAGCATTGGTGCGTGTTCTTGACCAGTTGACTGGTGTCTCCCAAACACAAGAGATCTTCTGATATGTGGACACCCAGGTATTTCGAACTCTTAACCCTCTCCACACTCTCACCATTGATCCCGAGCACTGGGTGGTTTGTTCTCCTTTTCCTAAAGTCAGTGATAATCTCTTTGGTCTTGCTTACATTCAGGTCAAGATTGTTCTCCTCGCACCAACTGATCAGAGATGCCACCTCTTCTCTGCATGCCCTTTCATCCTCCTTTATGATGAGCCCCATGACTGTGGTGTCATCGGCAAACTTGATGGTATGGTTGGACTTGTGCTTAGCATAGCAGTCATGGGTTGGGATGGTGAATAACAGTGGGCTGAGAACACATCCTTGTGGAACCCCAGTGTTAATCATGATTAATTTTGATGTGTTCTTGCCTGAACACACCCTCTGTGGTCTCTCAATCAGGAAGTCCAGGATCCAGTTACAGAGATGTTTACTGATTCCTAAATATGCTAGTTTTTCTATCAGCTGCATTGGTACCACAGTATTAAATGCAGAGCTGAAGTCTATGAACAGCATCCTCACATAGTTGTCTTTGTCATCTAAATGCTTAAGGGAGATGTGTAGTGCTACTGATATGGCATCAGCCATGGATCGGTTAGCTCTATATGCAAACTGCAGAGGGTCAAAATCAGGAGGTAGGCATGATGAAAGATGTTTTTTGATCAGCTGCTCAAAACATTTCATAACAGTAGATGTCAGAGCAACTGGTCTGTAGTCATTAGGGCTGGAGGGAGTGGTTTTCTTAGGTAGTGGGACGATGTTAATTTCCTTGTAGCATGAGGGTACTTTTGCCATGGCAAGAGAGGTGTTAACTATTTCCTTGAGCACTGTGCATAGTTGATCAGCATAACCTTTTAACACCTTGCCCAGTATGTTGTCCAGGCCAGCAGCCTTCTTGGGGTTCACTCTCCTTAGCTCTCTTCTTACCTCCTCTGGGCTGAGACTGAGTACTGCATCCTTCTCATCAGTGGCTGTCTTTAGTGTCAACCTGTTGTTTCTTTCCTCAAATCTACCAAAGAAGATGTTCAAACTGTCCAGGAATTCAATGCTGTCCTCACACTGTTCTGACCTGATTTTGTAGTCAGTGATCTCCTGTATGCCTTGCCTTAGTTTCCTTGCATCCTTCATGTCTTCAAAATGGCTCTGTACCTTTCTGCCATACTCCCTCTTAGCCTCCTTTATACCGCACTTCAGATAACCTCTTGCTACACTTAGGACTGCTTTGTCCTTATCCTTGTAAGCTGCATTTCTCTCCTTCAGAAGCTCATATACCTTAGGGGTGAGTCATGGCTTCGGGTTAGCTCTAATAGTGATACTCCTGGTATTTGTTACCCCATCAACACAGTTTGAAATGTATGCCATCACTACCTTAGTGAATTCATCAATGTTCAGATGCTGATTCACTGTGGCTACCTCCTTAAACTTATCCCAGTTGGTTCTTTCAATCAGTCTTGGAGGGCCTCCATAGCCCTCTCGGGCCATACCCTGATGTGTTTCTTTGTTGGTTTCTCTCTAACCAGTGTAGGTTTGCAAGTTGGTGATTGCAAGATGGTATAATGGTCAGATTTTCCATTTGTGGAAGTTGCACTGCCTTATAAGCTTTCTTTGAGTTTATGTACACCCTGTCCAGGATATTATCACCCCTTGTAGGAATGTCCGCATACTGATGGCAATGTGGGAGTACTACTTTCAGATCTGCTTTATTAAAGTCACAAGCTGCCACATGTACAAAGTCAGAATATTTGCTCTGCATCTCACCCATGTCATTGCATTGTTTATTTAGAGCCTCAGTGCATACCTGAACTGCAAGAAGACACCTACAGTAAGCACTAATGTAGCAAAAGCTGAATATCTGAAAAGTAATAAATGGAGCACATTAATCAGCTTTGCTTTCTTGCAGCTTATCACCTAATCTTTTATTTTAAACAAATATCAGCTAAAGACCAAATCTCTATTTAAAAAGCTAAATAGTGCACCAGGTGCCAAGTTTAGTACTTTTCATCCTTCATTCCTCAAGATGGTAGTAACTAAAATTTGCAAACCTCTTGCTATCATCTAGTATACTCTGTGCGCCTTTCAATCATGTCATCATAATTCCCTTTCCTAAAGCTTCAGTTCCAGAGGAATTTAAGGACTTACAGGCTTATTTCAAGTCTTCGCCCTCTGACCAAATTATTTGAAATGTTGCTGTATTTTGAACAGATCGTTGAACACACAAATCGGTACAGTCTACTCTGTGATCAGCAGCATGGCTTTCGCAATTCTTTCAGTACAATGACTGCATTATACACAGTCACTCACACCTCCTACTGTAATAGGAATGAGGACATCATTATGGCGGAGCTATCTGTAGATATGACAAGGACTTTTGACACAATTAAGCATACCCTGATAATTAACAGATTTAGTACACTTAAATTTTACCTTAATATGTTGCGCTGATTTATAAGTTAACCCACAGCACAGAACCTTATAAGTTTACAGCAACAGGTCTTTGTCAGAGGTGAACCCTCAATTTTATTATATCCCAATCATCGATGTAAGGCTATTTATTACTTTCTCTATTAATAAATTATTTCACTTACGATCTGACTTCCCTTAACATAGTCAGATATGTTGATTATCTACTGCTTATAGACTCTAGCAAAAACAACAGATCAGACCTCCAACTCAAGTTACAGTCTAGTTTCACCTCTCTCTCTCTAATTGAACACACACCAACAGATTATTCATTTACTTAATAAATCTAGTGTCAGGCTGTCTGACGCACTTCAAGAATTAGCAAACCTAGTACACTTTCTGCTAAAAGTTAAATATAACATTTTCCCAAATGCTACAGAACAAAGTTATCTTGGTCGTACACTGAATCCTTGCTTAACCTCAGCACACACTGACAGGATTATCACTGGAGTACTAAATCACTTGAAGTTATGCTTTAGGGTTTCCCCTTCTTTCACCAGAAGTTTGCCAGCCATTAGAAAGAAATGATTTAATTCTCAGACTTCAGTATGGCCTTCCACTTTTTACCATGCACTGTTGCTACAGTACACAGAAGGTTTAGGTGGCAGAGAATTAAATATGTAGATTTGACATGCACAATCAACACTGTCACCTCCTCTAGGGATTCATTTGGCTTCTAGCAACCACAGGGTTATTCTACTACTAGGTACAATATAATTCAAAATACCTCTGTTGGGATATTGTCTACCCTTAAAAACTACATTTCCTGTTAAGCAGCAGGCACACCTGCTTACAAGTAACCAAGAGGAAATTATTACCTTAATCAGACTGTGGTTCAATACATCTTTGAGTGAAAGAGCTCTCATCAAGTTAGGGTCAGCAATAATGAATCATCTTCCAGCAGAAGTAAAGAATCAATAAACACCAAATATCTTCAATGATAATCTGAAGGAATACTTTTCCAACAATACTAATTATCATTTTTTTCATGATAATGGTTAAAGTTATTTCTATGTATATTCATACATAAATGCACCTTTGTTGACATTTCTTTCCATACTCTGTGGAACACATATACTTTATTTATCTTGTAGAACTGCTATAGTTCATTTGTTTTCACAATTCTGTTTATATGTTTTGTGTAACTTATACATATTCTGCAGTAATGTATAAGTTAAAATGGTTTCTCCCTCAGAACCCAGGTCGTGACTGAAAATGTTCAAATGACCAGTCCACTTATCTGGTCAGCAAATAAATAAATAAATACATAATGTCCTTATGTTATTACTTTATATAATAAGGTCATGAGTAAGAATGCATCCTTGGGACCCAGTCCACTAACTTGGATACAATTAAAAGAAACAAATAAAGTGACAGGTGTCCACATGAAGCTTATTCCTTAAATTAACCTGTATATCCCTTCCCCAGTTATCTGGGATGAAAGTGATCAGCCTGTCACTGTTAACTGTAAGACAGAGATAGTGTCTGCTCCCAGCTAGCTTAGCTGCTATATCACTGGGCTGTATTAGCTCTCTGTTATACTTTTGTGTCCAGTCATTATTCGTTACTAATTGTGAAGCCATCCCTTTCTTGTCTTACTGTTCCAGCTGCCCAGTTCTATCCCATGTATGTATAAAAAAAGGATCATTATGATACATTTTCATAAATTCCAGATCCTGCTCTGTGTGATGGTCAAAGTACGGTAATAGTAGCAACACAGGGGCTCAGTGCAAAGATATCTGCCGAACACTCTAGGGTGTGGGATTCAGACCTGATTTCTGTTCACTACAGGAGGGCTGCACTTTCCTTGGTGTCTGTGTGAGTTTTCTCCAACAGCTCCTTTTCATCTTACCACCCAGACATCCTGTTTGATTACCTATCTTACATTGTCTACATATATTGTAGTTACCCTTGTGACCCAAATTCTGGCTGATAAGACTTTGTGGGCCAGCCTAATTCCCAAGCTAAGAAATGACAAATATATAAATATATTGCTTAGGAGTCCTATCAAAATGTCAGGAATCTTTAATGCAATTCCCAAAACTCCAAAAAAAAAAAAAAAGTAATGCTCATACCTTAGAACATAATTGAAACATGTGAAACATTTTGTTAAACCTAAAAAGCCAGGCAAGCTGAACTACACCCTCCTGAACCCCCTGCTACTTATAAGTGCACCCCTCAAGATCCCTATACCTGGGAGATGTGGGAATACTCCAAGGCACAGCAGTTACAGCCTACAGGTGGTGTACAGGAATAAAAGTGGTCCAGGTGACCCAAGTTCAATTAGCAGCACCAGTGCTTGACAACAGAGAGAGAAAGGGTGGGCATGCTCTGAGGTGTGCCATCACAAATTGCATGGTGGAGGCTGGGGAATTGTGAGGGGGGGGGGGGTGTTGTACTGTAGGAAGGCTGGATTCAGGGCTGAAGCACATGTGGAAGCATGGCCAGTACACAGCAGAACTCCATTATACACCAGCCCCTGATATGGGACATGAGCATGACAGATCAGGGAATTAGCAGAAAACAATCTCCCAGGCAGCAGCATACTGCTGCTACAGGTTCCCTGATCTCCTCACCAGCCCTGGGCATGGGTCAGGATGAGCTCAGCAGAGAGAGTTAAGGTTAGTCTGATAGACCCAATGGTCAAGGGCAGGACCTGGAAACAGTTCATGGGCAGTTGAGGAAAGCCAATAAAGAAGTAAAACAATAAAAAGATATAGCAGTTTCTGACCTGATGTATTTTCTCTGCCATCACACTTAAATTCCTACTGCTCTGAGGATTGAGGATTTGAGTCTTCAAACATACAATGGGAACCCTTATGGTTTAGCCAAGTTCTGCTTCCCCTGTTTGATCCTTGTTAACTTAATCATAGGTAGTTGCTAAGTATGCAGTCCAGGAGACCACTGAGGAGCCTAACTTAACTCCCTAATTGCCCCAAAGCACTATCTGGTTAAATGATTTGTGCAAGGTCTAACAGAAGGCAAATGAAGTTGGAAAGATTCAAACCCTGTACCTCTGGCACATGAAGCAGCTCAATAACAAGCCAAAGCCATAATCCTCTACCACGTCTGTACTGTACCATTTATTTGTGTAAATTTTACAGGTTCATTTACTTAAGAGATGTTTTATTAGTTTTTCTTTCACTTATATGTTAATTTATTTATTCCACTTTAAAAAAAATATGTAATGCTGCTTATTTCAAAAGGAGAATGAACTAACCAAGAAGCAGAGAAATAAAGCAGTTAAATAAACACTTCATGCCAAAGTGAAAAAAGTTAAATGCAGCCTGAAGTATCCACGTATAACCAACAAATGTATAAGAGCCTTACTTACCAGGTGTGGACTTTTTCAAGTGTGACCCACTCCATATAATAATACACTCCCTAATAATACAGTAGCTGCGTGTGTGTATGTGTGTATGTGTGTGTGTGTGTGTGTGTGTGTGTGTGTGTGTGTGTGTGTGTGTGTGTGTGTGTGTGTGTGTGTGTGTGTGTGTGTGTGTGTGTGTGTGCATCCTGTCATAGGATGGAGCTGTATGCCACAGTCACACTAGCATGCACACTTATGAGCAATATGAAGGCTCACCTTGTGACCAGAAATCAAAGCACATGGCAAAAACCCACATGAACACAAGGAAAACATGTAGACTTCTCACAGGAAACATGAGACAAGAACTGCAGTGGGGAGTTCAAGTGCTGCCCTACTATAATGACAGTAACACCAAGTAATTAGTTAATGCTTTCTGGGTATATAATCAGTGTTCTGCCTGAGATAAAGCTTGTAACAAGGCTGGTTCATTCCAGCCCTTTTTAAATTGTTTTTAGCCCCTTACAGGCCTGTGTGGAACATTAACTCTGCCAGTCTCAGGCTATTTTGGTTCTCAGTGTAAGGCTGAAAGTTTCTGGTGTCCATTCTGTCTCCTGCCAGGTGCTGTACCTTTGAAACCTGCTACCATGGTAGCATTTGGAGGTCCCTGAAAACTTAACCATCTGAATTAACCTGCTCCTGAAAACAAGCCTTTTATACCATACTGTTTGTTAAGATCTACTTCACAAGCTCAAAGTTTCAAAACTTTGAAATGCAAATGGTCTAGACCATAAGACCGAAGATTTGAAACTTCGAAATTGTAATAAAAAATAAATAAAAACAAAAAGTTTTTTTTACATTTTTGAAAGGGAGCTAAGCCTCCCTGTGCCCCCCATCCCCCCTGCTAAATAAATATACCAGCTCTGAAATTGCACTACATTGAAGAAACGGTAAATTTCCCATTCCGCACTGTACAGTGATCTCCATTTAAAATGTTCAAAGTTTTAAAACTTCAGTCTCATGGTCTCGACCATTTGCAGTTTGAAGTTTTGAAACTTCAAGCTTATGAAGGGAATACATTTGTTCATCCTTACAATTATTTTATTGTTTCAGGCCACTGTATTCAGCTTTGTTTTATCTGTAATTGTTTTATATTCTAAGCTTATTTTTACTGTTATTTGCTTAGTCTTCTTTAAGCATAACAACAAATTTGAATTTGCTCAATGAATGTTAGAGCATCACACATTTTCATCAGAGGTCATGCATGTAAGCAAACTCCAAAGAAAGTATGTTGAAAATGCAAAGGTTAGTTTCTTTGCCCACAGCTCAGTTAAGATTTGCACCAGTAAGGTAGTACTGCTGGTCACCAAGTTTAGTATTCAACTTTAAACATTTAGCCTATGGCTCAAGACTTCTAGTAAGAGGTGTCCAAGGTGAGCTCAGATGCACCTTGACCATATACAAATAGTTAAACTAACACTGATTGCCCTCTGTAGTTTACCATCTTCTATCTGCTCTGGATTTTCCTCTGTTTTTTAAACAATTTAGCACTTAAAAGTGGACACTGAACCATTTATGGTACACCTCATCCAATAACTAATTAATTCTAAGGTTCAGCTCAGAGAATGTAGTGCACCTCTACTGATAAGCTCCACTGATGAGCTATCCCCAGGTTTTTATCCTATCATTATTAGAATTCAAGTGAATTATTTTATTTTATTTCTGACACTAGACCACAGCTGGTATCCGTCAGCTGAGACAGACAGCTTTTTGCATCCATGCTGAGGCTGGCCTCTCTATCAGCAGCTACTCATTTCATCATGCACTCATTATCTGATTGTGTTTTCAGTGCCTTGTGTATCTATCAAAAATGCCTGAAACTGAAGCTGTCCTCTAACTTGAACACATTCATATACTTGTAGTCACACAGACATATTTTTCAAAGTAATGAAAACATTCCCCTTTTCCTAAGTATAGTCCCTAATCACATCTTCAAACTTACTGGCAATCATGGGGGGGGTATCAGTATTTTTGAAGGACATCATCATCATCTCACAACAGACTCCTCGGGATACCACATTTGAAGTATTTGATATCCAAATCACAATAAATAAGGTTAATTACCACTTCATAAATAGCTATAGAACATCCCCTGTGCCCTTTCTGAGCATGATGGCTATCTTAATGCATTAGCTGAAATTCCTATTAAGACTAACACTTTTTTTTCTAATGGGGAATTTCAGCTATCCATCAATAAACTGTCTCATGTACATTGCCAAAGGTTGGCATGCTCAACTGTTCTTGACAATATAAATGCTAACTCTGTTTTGAATAGTGAACCATCTTACTAGAGGTCCCAGTATCTTTGATCTTGTTCTCAAACAACATGACCACCTCTTGTACACCTCCATATGCATCATCCTCCTTGTTAAATTAATGACATTTTCCTTTAAAACTGGTTGTGCTTCCCCTATAAATACTCCTGTATTGGAATACCTGTATAAATAAATGATTTAATAACAGAAACAAATTGTTTAATGCATTCTGCCTATCTTAAGAGCACACTTAAGCAAAGTAATAAAAAAGCCTAAGAAGAACTATTAGAAAGCTCAAAGAGGATTATGAGCGTAAACTGGCCACTAAAATCAAATATAAGTATAAATATTTTTTTCAACTATGTCAGGAAGTTAAAACTAATTCCTAACAATATTCAGGGGTCTATTTTATAAACACGAAAGCTCTAAACAGCGAATACATCTACATCGACACATAAAGGTCGATGTACAAAAAGAGCGATATATGTAATCGGTGAAAATGAAAACACCCAATGTATTTCGGCAACCAACAGCGCCATACAGGTAAGCTCAAACTAACTAAATAAAATTAAATTAACACACTTTTGCAGGGGGCAAGCCCCCCTGCACCCCCCACACCCCCTACTTAAATATAGCAACTCCGAGACTGCACTACAGTGAGGAAAAGGATATATTTCCTCATCCCTATAATCACCCTGCTGGCCAAGCAAATACATTCGGCATTTTCATTTTCGCTGATTACATATTTCGATCTTTTTGTACATCAACCTTTACGTGTCGATGTAGATGTATTCCCTATTTTCAGCTTTCATATTTATAATATAGACCCAATATTCAGAGCTAGTCCACATTAAAACTGTCCACTCTGACCCAAAGGAAACATCATAGTTGACAAATGTATTGCAAATTTTACTCAATCTACAGCCTGAGCTATTCTACAGATTCCACAATCCCAGCCGCCACTTTATATTACAGTGGAGCAAGTCCTCTCGGTCCTCTCAATACCTTAGTACATGTCATCCATGGGCCCTGATTATTTACCAAGTTATATCAAAACCCTTACATATCCTTGTTAGTCTGAGCCTCTCCACTAATTCCATTCATGAAGCTTGGAAAACAACCATTGTAATGCCATTGCACAAGTATGGCCCAGCCACGGAGTCTGATAACCATAGACACATTAGTCTCACTAAATTCATATGTTAAGTTATGGATCATATTCTTTCAGACCTCATTAATCTGGGCATTGAATATCTCTTAACCCTGGGCCCTCACTAATTTGGTTCTGTCAGAAGTTCCTAACTCTTAAACATTTGAAAATGTCACCAAAGCAGTGGATAGCAGTTATGCAATATATACAGTAAATCTGAGACTGGTCAAGGGCTTTGACACTATTCACCATGCAGACAGTATTGATAGACTTGTATAGCAGAATATGCATCCTTATGTCATGCAGTGGATAGCTAACTGATTGTCTAACAAAACCACTGTGGTTAGAGGAACAGACGCCATTTCTGAAAGTTAAAAGTTATCAGTGGTGTACCACATAACCAATGGACCCTCTCCTATTAGGCATCCATTTCTCAGATCATTAGATCAACATTCCTAGCCTATCATTATCTAGATTTACAGATGACTGTAAATTGGGTGTTGTTATTCAATATTCCACTGACTTACAACTGATCCAGCATGGGTTAGACCATGTTGATAATTGGTGTAAGGACAATAGTCTCAAATCAAATGTTCAAAACTGTAGTATAATTCATTCTGGTAAACTAAACATTTTCAAATACCATATAGGTGACACACACCCCTCTAATCAAATACTGTCTCCATAGTTTGGAAAGCCTTCTCTTTGGCTCATCTAATTATCAAAGGCATCTCCTCTAGATACAGAGAAGTCTTAATTACTCTTTATTTATATCTCATCTGACTAATTATTGAATATAATCCTTCTTTACACTCAACTTGAGAGATCTCAAAGATTCATTACTAAAAAGATCAGTGGCCTCAAAAATATTAGTTGTCGGGACAGACTGGTAACCTTCTTTCTGTTTTCAGTCTCTTATACACTCCTCCATTGAGATCTGTGTCTAGCCTTCTAAGCCATAAAACATCCAACCCTTTTTTGACCTCCTTTTCCTTTGCAAAACAAATGGTATCTGAAATACTCCATTAAAGGAGCTAAACCTTCATCAACAAATAAATAAGGCACCTTGGCTTGACAGATTCATATACCAAAGCATACCCACCTCTGAAACGTTCGCTCCTGAGGTTAATTTCTTGCCATCCATGTCACATAATAACACAGTTATGATTGGAGAACAGCTCACTTCTCTTAAGTTGTTATGGTCTGTTTTCATCTCTATTACAGTATATGTACTAATGTCACTTCTTAAAAATACTATTTAATAAATATGTTTAAAAATTGTATATATATATATATATATATATATATATATATATATATATATATATATAAACTGAAAAATGCCCATGATAAAACTTAAGAAAAATGGTCAAGAGAGTAAAAGAAAGATTAAAGAGGGACAAAGGTGAGCATGATAGAAACATACCCGAATTCTACAATTTTGTATTCTTAGCTGACCCAGAAAACATAAAAGTTATTCATGACATGACACCATCAAAGCATTCAAAGAGAGTCAGATGCTTACTGGGTGTGCCAAGTGTAGAGTCATGTTTGTAAACAGCTATAGTGCAATCATTGCATCACTATAGGGGCTTACAAAGGAAAATATGCCATTTCATGATACGAGTCACACCAAAAAAAGGCCTAGAGCGATTAACAAAAAACTATGCTCAGAAACAGAGAAGTTATATTTTGCCATAAAACGCAATACAGGTCTGGAAAGTGATGCTGTTTCGGTAACCCTATGAGGAATGGTTAGCCAGAAGTAGGACAGCAGCCAAAGGGATAGTTTTTGCAAGTAGGTCATTGTCTGATGGAGAGAAAAGACTGTCTTGGACTGAAAAAGAAGTATTAGCCATTCTGCATGTTTATATCTGGAAAAGAATTTATACTCTTCGCAGAACACGTCTTTAGATGCAAAAATTATTAATCCAAAGTCTAAATCACTGTTTTGGAAAGAGAGATGATCTCAGGAGCTGCAGCTTTACCTTTTTAATTTACAATATAAAGGGAAAATATATTCTTTCAAAACATTTATCCAGGCATCCTATTGTAGATACAGAAAAGAGAGAGAAAAACACAAACAAGTGCCACACAGTTATGTAGTATGATTTCAGAGCCATGTTGCAGTACCAAGAGGCTAAAAGCCCTAAATCTAAGGGGGATGGGAACAGAAAAAGAAACAGGAAAGCTTCAGGACTGTAACAGGTCAATGAATTTTAGACAAATAGTAATAATATGTGGCATAAGGAGAATAAGAATGAAACTGATGCAAAAATAATAAATATATAAGAAAGATGTCTAGAAATGGGAAATTATTATAAAAAAGGATAAGGCTATTTGTACCCAGTGGGTTTGCAAAAGTGATGCATTAAAACACCATGTTAGGTACACCTGAGAGCTATGAAAACAGCAATTGCTTTAAAAGAAAATGCTTGCCTTAATATGAACTGATTGAAAATTCTTAAAAGACTGTGTCATATGCCATATTATTGCACAATACAGCAACTTAAATGACTGTGTTGTATGCCATATTATTGCACAATACAGCACCAGTGTATTCATTCAAATGTCTCAACTACCAAAGGCAGCCTGAAAGATACCAACAGAATTTTATCAGCTTGTGTACAACAGATATTATTTATTTCTGTTAATGGAAGAATATTTAAGACTACCAGATGTACAGCCTATTACAGCAACATCAGTTTATGTTTTACTATCTCTGTGGCAGACAGGGATAAAGCCCTATGGCCCAGATGACCTGGATCTGATTAATGGCCTAACTGCTGGAAGTACCAACCATGGAATCAATGGCTAATAGCAGCTTGTGTAGTCTTGGAGAATGGAGGTGATTTTGTCTGGTATGATGCTGGCTCCTACAGTGAAATGAATGTACAACATGCAGCATATGGGCAGGGGAGATGTGCCTGGCTGTGCCATGCTACAATAAGCAGTAACCTTCCATGGACATGTGCAGGAGCAGACGTAATCCTATGGAGGGGAAGAAACATCAGGCCCTCTTGTAAACTAGCATGAATGCTAGCAGTTTGGGAATAGGGATGTAGGCCATTCCAAGACCCTCCCCCCATCGATGATGGTCCCCCTGTCATCTGCTCTCACTGCAAGGGAACACAGATGGAGGGCTGAAGGTTGACATGCAGTGGGGATAAAAAATTATACAAAAGAATCAGTTAATTTTGTATTATCAGACATAAACAGAATAATCCCAATCAGTTCTCTAAAATACAGCAAGTGACAAGCAGAAAGGTGACTTTCCTTTGAGCACAAGACATGGAATGGCAGAAGGGTCTATGGCAAACTTAGACAAGGCAATGGAAACTATCATTGTAGAAGGTATTCCTTGGAGGCAACAATGTAATAGCATACTAACAGGGTGACAGAGTTCCACATGTCCTACAACAGGGGCTATTCCAGCCAGTCTGATATTCAAATATGAAAACAGAAACAAGATTCCATCAGTGAGTGAACCAAGTATTGTGTCAAATGTGTGTATAAGAAGAAGATACTGCAAACATAATTTGAAAACAAAAAAGGCATACAAATTTTGAAAGATAGGCCAGGGAATACATTACACAGAGGCTAGTCTGTCTTAGAGAAGACTGGAATTTAGAACAACCATAGATTTCTGTTTAGCTCTGAATTATTCTTTAAGCAAGACAGCAAGAGTCCACTGATAATTGTCAGCAATGGAAAATATTGTTTTAATAGACAGTGCTCATTGCTGAAGCCTTTAGGAATGTAGCAACAATACTCAGGAAGTAATCATGGAGACCATAAGATGTCTAACCACATAAACTTTTAAGCAGACACCTTAAAGTTCCTGTCCTACTTTTTGAGCACTTAACAAAGCTCCCCTCCCAAACTTGAGCAGGGCTACATATGATCACTCTGGTGCAAATGTATGTATATCCATCCAATCATCAAGAATAACATTAAAAGTAGTAAAAATAGTACTTTGTTTGACCTGTAATGGTAACTTACTCCATTAGCAGGGAATATGTTGAACTTATCCCTCCAGTGAATCTTATTAATTTGTTTGTGTTTGTAACTCCACCAGTTTTGCAAAGAAATAGGAGGCAAAATAGGACTGAGTCTTTTATGTCTCAAAAAGCAAGACACATGTCACATAGGAACTGCTGGTATGCTACTGAGTATGAGAATCATGCTACTCTAACAGGATATTTGAAGGATTTAAGGTATTTTTTCTGATTAGGAATATTTTGGGCCTTCCCACTTGAGTGATATACTTGGATTTGTATACATCAAAGGGACATTATAGTTAATAATGGGCCTGATAAGGGATGTGTACAGCAGTAGGATGACTTTTTCAGATCTTGAGGATATTTTCTTGGAAATTAAGTGAGACAGAATGATTTCTTGATTATCACAGAAACAAGGTGATCAAATGAGACAGTCATCCACCTAAGTACCCATGTCTGTGATGGCCATGCCTGTCAGAAGAGGAGTAGCATTTATAAATTATGAGATGGGAGTAGTTTTTTTGTCAAATGCTGCTATACTTTACTTTTTTTGCATTTAGCTTGAGGCCTTTTTAAGTGCATCAGATATGTGCATATTTTAGCCCTGGCTGGAGCTGCTTACTCTCAGTGTATGAGCAGATAATAGTGCCCATCTTGCAGTCATCAGCAAGTTTGGCCAACCATTCTTCTGGGATAATGGCTTGGATATCTGTAAATTAAATGCAAAGTGGATGGGGGCAGCGCTGATCTATGTGACATCCCACTAGTTACAATTTTATGTTCAGAAGAGCACCAGCAACTGTCACAAACTGTGATCTGTTGGATAGTCATTTTGCACTATAAAAGACATTGTTGGGGTTTGCATTATGTTTGTCAAATGTTCAGCAATACTAGCATGGGAGATAGTGTCAAAAGCCTTGGCCAGGTTAAGATAAGCAGTGTGTAGGACTGACAACTGGCCACAGCATCTGTAACCTTTTAAAGAAACATGCCCTTCACAAAATCAAATTGATTGTGATCTAGATCAGTTAAGTTGCCTATGTCCACATAAATGCGTTCTGCTATGCTGTGTTTCATGGTTTTGCATACAAGGTTGATGAAGCTGATGAGAGTGTACCTGTGTCTGCAGAGGGGCCACCCTTATGTAGGGGAGCCACACTGGCTATTCTACATCCATCAGCCACATTCCCTGCTGATAGGCTGAGTTTGAACAATTTAAGTACAGACTCAGATCATACATACTTGGTACTGATGAGAATGCAGCCTGGTATGTTGTCTGATCCAATGAAATTATAATTTTTAGCATTCAGCATGGAGTCAGTGATTCTAAGACTTGTTCCAAAGCAATTTCAGTGCTATCAAAGGTAACAGTGTAGGTAAGGGGGTAATGTTAGCACTACATTTGTCTGCTAATATATAGGCTATAGCCTTAAGATCAAAAAGTGTGATACTGCTATGGATGAGCTCAGAATATTGTTGAAAATATTTCCTTAATTTCCTGACATAACTGAAAAAATATATATAATTTCTGTTGTTATCTGTAGTGACCTTAATCCCATACTCTGCTTTATATTTTCTAATAGTGCTGTTATGTTCACTGAGGTCTAGAGGTAGAAACTGGATTTATTATACTTTATCATTATTTTTCTTTTTTCTTTTTTTTAAGTTTATTAATATGCAAATTTCACCAGCGAAGTTTATTCCTGCATTTACTGTTACATTTAGTTTAGATGAGTACTGACTTTTCTATGCATCTGTTTAGCTGCTGGTAAACGTCAGAGGTGAATATGTCAGTCCTCTCAGCTGTGTCCATTTCTGTGGGACTGTTGGGAATGTTCCCTTGGTCTTCTACAAGCTGAAGTAGGTTTGCTGTGGAGAAGACCCTAAAGGCAGTCTCTTTTGGTGTCTGGGTGGTACCACTAGGCCTGACAGAGATAATGACTGATTTGTGGAGAGATTTAACCAGGTATGAGGAGGTGGAGGGGGGGGGGCACTAGACTAGCAGCAGCTAGGCTGATAATGACTAGGATATTAGTGCCTCTAGTGGGTAGCTTTACTATTTTCTCCAGTGCATTGATATTAACAAAGTCTGTGGAACACTGAGCATATCCATTTTTACAGGTATAAGTATACCAGTCAATGCTTTGGTAATTGAAGTGCCCTAGCAAGAAGGTATTTGGTTTGATATTTAACCCCCTCAAAGGTGTTATTGTAATTTTCATGATCTTTGGGGAAAACTGATGGGGATCTGTAGCTAGCAATGAGGATATAGGTGGAGTTTTTAGGGGTGATTTGGATCTATAGGAGCTTCAAGTTAGGGTTGTGGGTATTTGGCATGATGCAATACTGTTTCTGAAAAATACAGATATTTCTTTGAAGTTAAGTTATTAGAGGGTCTGAAGGTATGATGTGCACTAAACCCTGACACAGAGTGCTGTCATTGCACTTAAACCATGGCTTAGTAACTATACAAATATGGATGCACTTAAGTTGCAGGAGGCCTGATGTTCTGACATCCTTCTATGTAGCTTCCTAGTCCTGAGCAATGCTGCCATGATGTTGTCCAAATCTGAGTTTGGATTTGCAATGCTGGAATGTCCAGAACAGGGACTCTGTCTAAAAAAGTCTACTCACAGCATGAGCTTGCATAGTGTGACTAGACTTCCAATCCATTGAGTAGCCCTATAGCAGTAATGATCCTCCTGATGAAGGTTATTCTGATCGTAGTAGACTATCATCCAAGGGTCTGAAAGCCCTCTCAATAAGCAACTATCTGTGCAGAAATAAGTCTTTTTTGCACAAGCACTTCTTAAACATGAGCATAAATGCCTGTGAATAACTAAATAGCTGTTATATTTCAACTGTTGTGAAGTGCCAAAGTAAGTCCTATCATATTAGTCGTGTCACTGCATATAAATGTTGATTTTGATGTTTAAAATGCTAGTGCCTGATTTAAGAAGGATCAAATGTTGGCAGGCTGCTGGTTTTAAGATTTATAAGCAGTATTTAGACTGAAGCTGTTTAAAGTGCTAAGTATGTCTATGGAGCAAAATGTGACTAATTTTTAATGAACTTTATGATAAATATTGCTTCTTCTCTTTTTACATTAAAAGTGGTGATACAATGTTATGGAAATGACCTTCATTAATTCACCTTATAAAGGCTATGGTCATAGCAGCAGCATTATTGTATTGCTAAAGTTAGTGATACAGCAACAAGGAGGTCAGCAAAGCATGATTCACTGATCCTCGCCAGGCGCTCTTCAGTGGATGGTTTTAGTGAACTGACTCACCATCATGTCTGTAAGTCTAACCCTGTTATAGGAATGATTTATGATCTGCTGAATGGTTGATAGCATTGGGTGTGAGAAGCAGATACATGAGCTCTAAAAACAGGAAAATGGGAAAGGAAGTGATGGAAATAAAAAAATGTATGAGCTTTGTTTTGCCAGTGCTAGCCATAATTTGTTTCTCTGTTCTGTTCTACAGCAGAATTTGGAACTGATTTTCATCTAGAAAATTCATACACCCTTTCAGTTATTTTATTTTACCAACATAACCAGTAACCAGTCACATTTTTGTATGGCTGTGCTGTTTGTTTCATTTAAACAGCATTTATTAACACTTTCCAAAGTATAACAACTAAAAGTCTGATACCCTTTTTTCAGCCAGCTATAGTCTCTCTCTCATTCTTGTGTGTAGAGGAAATCAGTCCTTTACCCTGTTACATTTAGAGTTCCTACCGCTCAGAAAAAAATTCTGGAATTCAGGGTCTCTATGACAAAATCAGTGTCTTTCAGGAAATTTAGTTATGAGGATTATGTGTGAGGTATTCTAAGACATTCTAATACCTCACGTATTTCTGCAGTTTATTTACTACTTCACTTGGATTTCCTGTTTGCATAAGCATAGTCTTTTTGTTTTAGATGACATCCTGGATAACGTGAAATGTGACCATTAACAGAGAGACCAACCAGAAGAATTCGCTCCATGAGGCATCACAGAAGAAGTACACAAAACAGTCTGAGCCTTCTTTTTTTATATAAAAGGGAAACACTGGGTCTGTCCTACAGCTTTGCTCTCTAAGGGAAAATTACATATACTTTCTTTGTCTTCAGTATAAATAATATTGCTGACACGAGTAAAACCTGGAATCAGAAAAATTGTAAACTACATACTGTAGAATACAGTGTACAATTATTTCTTTTGTTCTCATTTCCTCTGTATGATTTTTAGACTCCTATGCTTATCTAGTTTAATAGTTTCAGCAAACATACTGGTTGACAAAACATTGTTACAAATAGCTTTTATTATGTGCTTATGCATTTGCAGATTTGTTGCATTTACTAAATTATCTAGTATTTCTTCAAATATGCTGCTAGCATGATTATTAACTTTGAAAGAGAAGCAATGCAAACATATTTATTGAAATGGGTGGAGCAAAAGGTGGGGCTTCTGTCAAGTTTTTGCATCTTTCAAAGGCAGCAACCCTTGTTACATTTCTGAGATTAGTGGTCTGCTTTGTCAAGGCAGAAGCAGTCTCAGTTCTTTGTAGCACTATAAATGACAACTCAGACTTGAGACTTCTTCCTTCTCCACCACAGCTAAAGTCTATCATAAATGTTTCTCATCATCAGATCAAGGTGGGATAGGACATGCTCAGTTTAAGTATATGCTAGAAGTCCCATGCATTGACCATTGCAGCACTTAGGCTCAGTTTTACCATTAAGGCTCAAAACTGAATAAAAGCCATCCTCCACAAGCAGAACAACTGTCAGTGTGATGAGGGGCTTTAATTTTAAGCAATATTATTATTGTTGCATTCCTTGACCAAAGCAAATTAACTGTAAAAAATAAAGAAAATAAACAGGATGCAATTATAGATTTTGTTATCTTGCTTTCTCTTATCAAGTTGCTGTTACAAGTTCCCAGGCTAGTAGCATGGAATGCTGTGCTATTCATTTCAAAATGAAGCTGCTCTGGGAACATTCCTCAGGCATCTGATCCACATGAACACTGACTCCTGCTTTTATCTCTGCTGCAGTGCCATGTAGTCAGATAAATTGTTCCATTCTGAAAATAATCTGCCAGATACACATCTGCCCTTTTCTGTTCAGCACAAATAAAAGAATGGATATAGCTACAGATCTAAGTGGTGCTACTCCTACACTCAGGTGTAGGTAGCATTAACATAGCTTGTTACTTTCTCTGTAAGTTTACTTATGCATGTTTGGAATATATATATATATATATATATATATATATATATATATATATATATATATACATAGAGAAAGAGAGAGAGATAAATCAGATCATATTTCTTCCAACACACTTCACAGCTAATAAAAATATGCTCTTCACAGAGAAATATCACTTTAGCTACACACAGTAGATTTACACATTTGTTATTCTAAATGCTTTATGTTCCACTAAAAATCAGCACTGTGACTGGGAAAATAATTTGTCAGCATTCACAGATATATGGACAGCACCCTTAAAATGAGACGTGTCAGTCACAGGAAATGAATGCTTGCTTTGATTTTGACAAAATAAGAAACCCCCTCACACACACACACACACACACACACACACACACACACACACACACACACACACACACACACACCAAAAAAAAAATAAAAATTTCAGTGCCTATTGATGATTTATCTTTCTGTTTTTTGGATAACATTTTCAGCATGATTTTTTATATTTCTATATTTATGGAATATGTGTTGAAAATATTTACCCCCTGGCCAGAGAATGATTTTGCACAGCGAATAATAAATCTCCCTTAAAGACAGAGAAATTTAATTCTGGGCGGATCTGACAACTGACAAAACTGCTAGTATCAAACTGAAGTGAAATTCTACAGAAATATCTATAGTTTAAGTCTGGGATCAAAGTGTTGAAAATTTTCAGTTATGTGAACCTGGATCTGCAAAGTATATAAAGGCTTAAAGCTTTTTGTAGATTTTCTTTGTTTAATACCGATTTTTCACTTACTGTTTTCTTCTTACTTCAATAACATAATGTTCACATTTTCTTTAGGATGCCTTCATCGATACTTTGGTTATACCTAGTGGGATAACACCCTTATGTCATCTCACATTAGGCTATCTAGTCAATTATACCTCAACAAGCCCTTTTCTACAATCTTTCAGGATACCAAAGTGTGACACTGGCTTCGGTACTTTAATCTCAAATTCTTATGACGAGATGGTCTTATAATCCCTGCCTATATTTTTCCAGCTAGAGTTAGAGCTGATGAGGAAGTAAGTGGAATACCAGATACAAACTATGACTATCACCCAGCACAGAGAGATAAAAAAAATTCGAAAATAGAAGCAAAGTAGTTAGTAAACACCTTCTCCAGCAGTACTTGCTCTCAAAAGTCATTTTTCTGCCCAGGTACTCTCATCTGTCATATGTGTTATATTGCGTCATACAGTGTTGTAAAGAAAGTCATTACATTAGGACACCATGCCAAACAGTAATGGATAGAATATCAATCACAGTGTACAGTTAAATATGGCTGAAGGAAAAGAAAACATAAGGTCCTGTCTCAAGTAAGGACTTCCTGAAAGATCATCCTGCAAGTGGAGGTCCTGCTCCTGAATCCAAGGTCTGAGCAGTAATGTCTGGTGAGGGCATGGACCATGCCTCAGGTGGCTGCTACTTAAATATGCGTTTCAGGCACATATCTGATATAGGCAGCAGTGACTGCCATGGCCACTGTGGACAGACATATTTGCAACTGTCTTGCAATTTGGGTAATGTAGTGGCCTAGATACTCATAATGTGTTAGTCTGGATTAAGAACTGGGAAAGAAAGTTTTGTCTGAAATACATTGTTTCTTAGGTGTCAGCAGAATTTAGAGTTGAAGGTTTGCTCGGAGACCACTATTGGGAAAATGTAGGTTTAATCATAAGGGATATTCCAACTTTGTGAAATATCAGATACAATTCCTTACCAAATCTCAGAGGTTCTCTTAGTAGATGAAGTGGTTATCAGATATATGGTCTTCCACACCTGGTCCTTTATCTCTGGATTCATGGCTAGGACATGACAGTCTGTAAAGCTAGCTGCTATTCCCTTAAGGAGGTAGATTAAAGGCTCCAGGTAGCAGGTATCTCTGAAAAACTTTTTTTTAGCTGCTATTCCCTTAAGGAGGTGGATTATTTAGGAAGGCCCCAGGCAGCGGGTATCTGTGAAAAACTTTTTTTTTTATATTGTAACACAACAGTCTGCTCAGAGTGTACATGAAAGGCTGAAATTGCTTAAATGGATGAAAATAAGGAATGGTCCTCATGGCTCAACCTAAACTGAGAATCTCTTCCATAATAGTGTCTGGCTGCTTCAGTCACTAGGGCAAACCAAAAGCTACATTATAAGTAGGGACTGTGATATGAGGTATGATGCGTGAAGGGGTTATATTCTTACAATTATTACCTGAAGCCATAAGCCTTCTGTCACAGTCAATAAGAAGAGCACCCTCCTGTAATGATAGCTGAGCCATGGCTTTCTAAAGAGCATGTGAAATACTAGTTGCAAAGATGCACACTTTGGCCAGTAGGAGGTGCCAAAGTTAAATGAGTGCTTTCCTTGTGGATCTTTATATTAACCCTCTCTTTAAGAGAAAGAGGTGAAGAAAATCATTAAAGAAGTAGTCCCATAGTGAGAGGGCATGGCACTCATGTCTAGGACACTCAGTACAGGTGACAGAAATATGGCAGCTTCCTGTTCTTTTAGGTGGCAAAGAAAGTCCTATTCTCTGAATATGCCTGCCATGTTTTTGTGGAGTTCACAATAAAAGAACTCAGCAAGCCTTCTCTTCAGACAGTCCACCCATATACTGATGATCCCTAGAATATGAACTGTTGTCTCTAATTTAGCCCTGCTTCCCCATTTCTGAATATTACATCCTCATCACTTCTATACAGACAGACTACAATGTTACTTTTACATGCAGCTCAAGATACCACAACTCCTTGTCAGTGCCCAATGATACTCTCTTATCATCCCACTACAGAAAGGCTATGAATTAATGTCCCACTTTGGGCATATGCCACACTACAGCCATATTATGAAACTTTGATGATAAAAGTGTGTACATCTTTAAATGCATGTCTCTATGTGAATATATATGTCATAGGTCATGTGCCTTTAAAACTGAGAATTTCCACAATGCTTTGAGATTGATGTTCCATCTGAGAAGATGAAAAGAAGCCATTGTGATGCTATTTGCCTTTTACTACACTGACTTTTATTGGGTAAAAGCACAATTTCCCTAAAGCACACAGGGAACACACTCAGTCCAGGGACTGGTATTCCCTCTCTCTCTCTCTGGATCCTCAATAAGACTCCCCCAATGGTATAGCTATAGAGATGAGTCCTAAGCCAAGTGTGCAAGTGTCCTCCACCACTCTCTCTGTGAAACCAGTGCTTTGTGTCCCTGCTCCAAGCAGCTAACATGCACACACACACACTCGAAGACTGGCACAGATTTACTACCTATGCCCCTTTCTGCCTAGGTAGTTACACTGCCACCAGACACTCCAAAGCCAGCTACTCTCAGGCTCTTACAAGGGTACCCAATTATACTGAGTGAAATTAATATTAATACAAATGATAGTGTTTGACCAATGCAGTAAGGCTTTCAGGAGTGGCCACAGTGTCACCAAATAGATATAAGTCCTCTCAAAGTTTAAAATAGTCTCTAAAGGACCAGCCACATTGAAAAATTTAAATATATTTAATAATAAATAATAAAAGAACATGAAAATACTAAATATCTATTTACAATAAACACCAGAGTTTCATTCACAGGAAATACTAAAATAACACAGACTAATAGATTCACACAGATACAGAAAAAAAGTAGTTAATTGGTCTTAATATATTTTCAGGATGGATCTAAAGAATTACTATTCCCTGGTCACTTACTAGAGCAAGGAAAGCTGAAGTAGGTGAGTGATCCTTCTATGTCAGGTTACAAAAACAGAGTGCTCTGCGACTTCTCTCTCATCTGGTATTAAAACATCATTTTTGTCTTAGGCTGGCCTCTTTGTAGAGGTGGATTCCCCAATTCTAACTTCCTGGGTCCTGTCTGTGAGTGTGTACATCTTTAAATGCATGTCTCTTTGAGCATGTATATTATAGGTCATGTGCCTTTAAAACTGAGAATTTCCACAATGCTTTGAGTATGGTGTTCCATCTGAGAAGTTGAAAAGAAGCCATTGTGACGCTGTCTGCCTTTTACTACACTGACTTTTATTGGGTAATTAACATTGCAATATAACACTGAATATCTGAATCTACTTTAAGTATTTGCAGTACAGAACATGGTAACTGGGTAACCATTAGTGTGCATCATAGCATACATGATTTCATTGCAGTTATGGACCAAGGTGATCTTCAACCCCTGGAACACAAATAAGCAGATCTCTAGAATGTCAGTTTCTAAGGACTACTACAAAATGTCCATAACCTTGTGTGGATGTTGGGCCCAAAAATACTTCCCATGCTGACAGCCAGTATTTCATAGCTAGGAATGCTAGGAAATGGATTAGTGCCAGTGGAAAGAATACATTGCTGTAGCCCTGATAACACAGGATGGAATTCCCCTAAGAAGTGAATCTGGATATATATATATATATATATATATATATATATATATATATATATATATATATATATATAGACTCTATATATATCTATATATATATATCTATATATATATATATATATAGACTCTATATATATCTATATATATATTATATATATATATATATATATATATATATATATATATATATATATACATATATATATATATATATATATATATATATATATATATATATACATACATACACACACATCTATCTATATATATATATATATATATATATATATATATATATATATATATGTATATATATATATATATATATGTATATATACATATGCACACTCGCACACACACATATATATATAGATATATAGGTTCGTTACTAAATATCAAAATTCCACAATCCCGAGACTATGAATACTGACACCCAGAATCTCTAGATTGCGGAATCTCGAAAACAGTGAATGGAGATTGCCGTACAGTGCAGAACGGGAACTTTGCCATTCTCTCCACTGTAGTGCAATCCTGTAGTTGGTTTATTTAAGTTGCAATGTTATTACTGTTGCTTTTGTGTTGTAGTTTTTTTTTTGTTTTGTTTTTTGTTTTTTTGGGGGGGTTTTTTGAGATTCCGCAATCTTAAGATTTTGGGTGTTTGTATTCAGAGTCTCGGGATTGCGGAATTTCGATATTTAGTAGTGAACCTATATATATATATATATATATATATATATATATATATATATATATATATATATATATATATATATATATATATATATATATATATATATATATATATATATATATATATATCGTGTTGTCAAATAATCATACCTAAAAACACATGGAAAAACTGACTGAATTTTAATAACCAAAATTCCATGAAACTAACAATGTCAACCCCACCACTCCATTAACATGTGTTTTTTGCAGGGGCAACCCTCTCTCCAGCATTATATGTACTGAGTGAGAGCTCCTATAGAAGAGAAAAGATGGAATATTCTTAAACCCCACTGTATTGCAGTCTCCTTCAAAAATGAAATGGCACTTTGAGATCACCTATGTAGTCAATTGCCAGTTCAAACAACTGTACATTTAATCACTTGAACAATAGACCCCATACACACACCACACACACACATGTATATGTATGTATATATATATATATATATATATATATATATATATATATATATATATATATACACCCACACACACGCACACACACACACACACACACAGTATATATATATATGTATATGTATATATATATATATATATATATATATATATATATATATATATATATAGACATATATGTATGTATGTATGTATGTATACACACACACAAAACCGTACACATGGCATACACATATGACAGTTGATACCTTGGACGTACCCAAATTTAAGAACCAAATGAAAAACTGTTCTCTGAATTTCATGACCAAAAAAACAAGGTCCTTATAATTGTGGCAAAAAGCTGTATGCTAGCTCTTTGCTATGGTTACATACATATGTACAGCTAAACACATTCATATAAATAGCTGCAATTGCTTACATGAATGCCATTACTGCATTCATGCTTGCTCAGTATATCCTCTGAGATACCAACAGCACTGCCTGATAGCATGCAGCAGGGGCAACTATTCTTCTCATCCCACCATAGGTATGGTACTACTGGATCTCACTGCCTGATAGCATGCACCAGGGGTAACTATGCCTTTCATCCCATGATAGATATGGTACTACTGGATACAGCCTGGAGCTCTAGGTTGTGACAGTCAGGCAGAACCCATAGAGAATGGTAAAACTGCAGTATAACACAACACACACACACACACACACACACACACACACACACACACACATGCCAAACACACCCCAACACATAGAGAAACCCACAATACTGTACAGCATATGTTTGGCCTGTTCAAAGCCTACACATACTGCTTTGACATGTAAGAGGAGCACTCCACTATGATCCTGCCACAGCCTGCAGGATAGTCCTAGCATGTCGCATGATACATAAAATACTGCTGATGAGACAGGCGAGAAAGCCTCAGTTTGCTGGTAGAGTTAAACTGCAGGTACACAGCACACACACACACACACACACACACACACACACACACACACACACACACACACACACACACACAACTCAAATACATACAAGGACAGTAAGTAAATTTCCTCAATGCCATCATCTGACAAGAGTGTACAGACAGCAGCAACAGACAGCTTCACAACCACCTCACCCCCCCCCATCAGTAACTGGCACATTATGCAGTAGCATAGGAAAAGAGCTATAAGGTATATTCAACAAGCATAGTGACAGAGCAGTGTCACACAGAGGTAACACAATGCATACAGTGTTAATATCAGGCTTTACTGGTCATTGCATGTTTGAGCCACATTGTGCACCAGATATTCCCATATACACCACATAGGAGGGAGGGTGGAGTGGGCCATTGTCATCATGACGTATACAGGTGGCTAAGAACACAATAACACATGACTTTCTATACACACACACACACAGACACACACACACACACAGACACACACACACACACACACACACACACACACACACACACACACACACACACACACACACACACACACACACACACACACACACACACACACACACACACACACACACACACACACACACACACACACACACACACACACACACACACACACACACATACACACACAATCACTCTGTGATGGGGAAGCATGTCACAGGACGCAGATATGTAGGGTCTTCAGGTTCTGTGTTAGGGAAAATTTCCTCTTGCAATGGGGTAGAGGTGTTACTCTGTGACCATGACCTTTGGCCACTCCATTGCCTTGTTGTATTGGGACTTGGTAGTCCCCTCTTCAAGGATGACGTGTGACTGGTGGACCATGACCCAGATGGAGCTCACTCATAAGTTTTCCTGACAGTGGAGGCTGCATGTTATCAGCATCCATAACAAGATATGTCAGAATTTCAGTCACTTCCAGATGCAGGTAAGGTATCCTTTAATGGCCCCTCTATACAGCCAGCCCTGGTACGTACCATGCCACAACTCTGGACAACACTGCCAGTCTAGACAGTGATGGTGACACTGGCAATCTTCATCATGGAATGGAGAAGAAAACAGTGTACTTTTCTAATTTTCGACATTATTTTATTCAGCATTTATAATAATTTTCACCAGTATATATGTTCAAATCCAGCAGAAAATGTGGAGAAAGGGGTCTAATACAAAAACTACATCTCTAAGCTATTACTATACAAGTCTTAATCTGAGTAAGCTACAGACTTTGTAGCTATAAATTCTAACTACTACAGCATTTAATTATTTATTTTCCTGACATCTAGACATAAAGTATGATTTCATTAAAGGAAACCCTTCACTGTGATATAAGCAATCAATAATACCCGAAATGGTGTGTATTAATGTGTAATTAACGCCTGCCCATGGGTGTTATGAGGCTCTACGCTGCAGGCAGAGGGCCTCTACACTCCTTAAAGGGCATTAATTACACATTAACACACACCCTGGAGGGCATTATTGCATTTAGAGAATGGATTCTCTGTAAAATTATATATATATATATATATATATATATATATATATATATATATATATGTGTATTTATTTAATTTTATTTATTTATTTATTTTTTTTTTAATGTAAAATAGTTCCTCCGCCTAATGTTTCATATTTGCTGTAGTATATGTTAATGATAAACATTTGGTTTGTTGCCTTTTGTTGGAGATATTAAAGTTACTAAATAACAGCATACAGTTGAGTTTCAGACAATTATTTTCTACAGAAAATTCATACTAACACAAATCCTTTTAATTATGCAAGTCTGACATTTTATAAGAGCAGCGATTAAAATCTGTTCCTATTTTTGAGCATTTGTTCCCTCTTTATTTTAGGCTTTATCCAGATTTCTTCTGCTGAAAGGTCCAAAGGTACGCAAATGTCTTTACTGTCACTCTCTCTCATTCTCTTACACACCTCTGTTTCAGAAAATGTATGCTAACACAAATCCTAATAATCAAATAAAATATGTTCCTATTTTGAGTCTTTGTTCCCCATTTATTTTAGGTTTATCCAGATATTTTGAGCTGAGTCAACAGAGCATACCTTTCAACTTTCCAGATTTTTGCAGAATGTCCAGATTTTTGGATCGTATGTTTGGCCCCTTCCACATAAAATGTGTAGTTTTCTGGCAGATCACTGGGGATTGACGTCATTAAGTAATGACAGACATTTGAGTTTCAGACTTCATATCCTTCAAATAATACATGTTAATGGAAACCATGTTGTTCTAGCAACTTTCTAAATTTATAAGAGGAATATTTAAAATCTATCATTGCTGGTTATTTGTTCCACATTATTTGTGGATCTGTCCAGATTTCTTGTGCCAAGAGATTGACAACTATAGTCAAGAGGTATGCAAACCTCTTAATTGCTGCTGCTTCTGCCACCAGGGATCGCTCTCACTCTTCCCTCTCTCTGTGTGTCAGTCACACAATCTCTTCTACTTTTACACACATACACACACACACACACACACACACACTCACACACACACACACACACACACACACACACACACTCACACACACACAAACACACACACACACACACTTTTTATTTTAAGTTTTATTTCTTTTTTAATTTACACTCACTAAAGAGAAAAAGTACTGCTTAGCAAGTGTAAAATAACAGCTCAGTCAATCTCACTGTTCACTCTCTCACTCTCTCTCTCTCTCTCATACACATATACACACATTCTCTTCTGCTTTCACACACACATACATAAACACACAGTCTCTTCTGCTTTCATGCATGCATTCACTCACATATGCAGACAGAAATATAAACACACTCATACACATACATACATACATACGCATACACTTTGTTTCTGTTTATTTTTTTTACACTCACTAAATAGCAAAAGTGCTGACTAGCAAGTATAAAATAATGGCTCAATCAATCCCACTTTCACTCACATGCACACATACACTTACACACACACAGACATAAACAGACACACACTTTTTTTTTTTACATTTTACACTCGCTAAATAGTGGAATCACTGCTTAATGAGTGTAAAATAATGGCAGCCGTTAGTTTTTTTTTGTCCGAGCTCCATGGCAGCTTGATATGCTGTCATGAAGTGGTGGACTCGTTTTTCACCAGACATTATGTCTACATTAAAACTCTGCTGGAGAACATTTGTTCTCCACTCAGGATGCTAATGTACAGTTCTCCCATTCTCTAATGCTGTATATGCACAGCTGTAGGAAGGGATAGATGGGTCACCTGCCCCAGGCACCAACCTGTCAGGGATGTTGGTCAGTGTATTATTTATTTATATATTCAAAAAGGAAAAAAGGTTACTTACTTTACTTTTCTTTGCTTTTCGTTTCCTAGGTTCATAGGTGTGTACTTAGCTAATGACCACTTTGGCCTTTTTAAGCCAAGCCATATATACCAAATCTCTGACAAGTTCTGGTACTCTTTGTGACATCCCCACTCTGGGCCAGTAATCAAGCAGCCTAAATCCTCACCACTGACACTGGAGACAGATGTTCTCTTGGAAGAAAAATGGATACACCCAGTATTTCCAGATGCAGCTCTCTACATCAAGCACAATTTCCCTAAAGCACACAGGGAATGCACTCAGTCCAGGGACTGGTATTTCCTCTCTCTCTCTCTCTCTGGATCCCCAATAATACTCCCCATTGGAATAGCTATAGAGTTGCGTCCTCAGCCAAGTGTGCAAGACAAGTCCTCCACCACTCTCTCTGTGAAACCAGTGCTTTGTGTCCCTGCTCCAAGCAGCTGACATGCACAAACACACACACACACACACACACACACACACACACACACACACACACACACACACACACACACACACACTCTCACACACACACACACACTCTTAGAGATTTGATTTTCACAAACATACACACACGCACATGCACACACACCTTTGAAAGACTGGCACAGATTTACTACCTATGCCCCTTTCTGCCTAGGTAGTTACACTGCCACCATACACTCCAAAGCCAGCTACTCTCAGGCTCTTACAAGGGTACCCAATTATACTGAGTGAAATTAATATTAATACAAATGATAGTGTTTGACCAATGCAGTAAGGCTTTCAGGAGTGGCCACAGTGTCACCAAATAGATATATAAGTCCTCTCAAAGTTTAAAATAGTCTAAAGGACCAACCACAATGAAAAGTTTAAATATATTTAATAATAAATAATAAAAGAACATGAAAATACTAAATATCTATTTACAATAAACACCAGAGTTTCAATCACAGAAAATATTAAAATAACACAGACTAACAGATTCACACAGATACAGAAAAACAGTAGTTAATTGATCTCAATATATTTTCAAGATGGATCTAAAGAATTACTATTCCCTGGTCACTTACTAGAGCAAGGAAAGATGAAGTAGGTGAGTGATCCTTCTATGTCAGGTTACAAAAACAGAGTGCTCTGCGACTTTTCTCTCATCTGGTATTAAAACATCATTTTTGTCCTAGAGTACAGAATGACATCACATACATCTGGTCATCTGACTTCTGGTTCCCATGCTACCCCCATTGCTAGAAACTGAACCAGAATTTAGCACATATGTGTTACAATACACACAGATAGAGCTTTGCTGAGATGTGTTATTGCATCTGGAAGCTATAAAACCATAAAACAATTCCACTTTTCCTACAGGAGCTAGTAAATCATTCTCTGGCACAGACATTTAGTCTCTGGCTGCAATCAGAACTGTAAGATACAATTGTTATGGCCTAAACCAGGTAATTTAATTTCAGGATATCTTTCCAAAGGTTAGCTGAGCTGAACCTCTTCTCTTCCAGTATCTTGCGTTAAAACATATACATTTAATCAGTTTTAATAAAGTCAGGGTCCACTGTCAGTACATTTTGTAACACAAGCAGCTTTACAAATACATTTTTCAACACAAGCATCTGTACAAATCAGTTTGATATACAAATTATATCTAATTCTTTACAAAATTCCAGCTAGTTATGCCGGTGTATGTTACACATCTACTGCCCTACTTCTCCTGGCATAACTGGCAATACCTCACATCATCACACCCCTGATAAGTGTAAGCAGGGACTTGGGAGATGAAATGTTTACAAGCAGGCACCTGGGAGAAGAACCGCTTACAGGCTGCCTGTGTCCATTAGATACATAGGTGCCAAACCAGGGATGAATTTCCTGTTCTCCATCCAACTGTCCAAGTTGCACTTAAATTGGATTAGGGGAAACTGTGCTTCACATGAGAAGGGTTAGTCTCTGGGATACATACCTGTCTCTCTAGCAGTTCCTATTTATATCACAGGCCTGGTTTAAATCTTTAGAGTGGAATCTTCTGATGCTGTTTGTTTTGAAGATATGCAAGATGTCTGTCAGGGTGGGGTCTGAAAATGCTTTGTATGCCAGGCATAGATTGTCCCTCAACAGCCTGCTGGAGACAGAATACAGGGGTAGAACTTTGAGGTGGTATACATAAGACCTGTTACTTACCCTGTATTCCTTAGTGAGGAACCTCTGTGGATGTTCCAGTTGTTGAATGTGCCTGGTTAGGTACATACCAAAGGGGGCACTGTACTCAATGATGGATCTAATGAATGCTAAATACAGTGGAACAATGACCTCCTTAGACTTAGACGTCATACCTTTGTTTATGAGTTGATTTCTTCACTACTGTAGATACATGATGGTCAAAGGCTAGATTACTGTCTATGTGTATCCCCAAGTCCCTGACAACTGGGTTAACTCTTAGGGGTGTGTTGTCAATATGATAGCTACAAAGGGTGGATAACTTCCCAAAGGATACTATAATGCATTACTTGACATTTAGTTTTCATCTATGGCTCTGACACTAGTTATTTGTCTGTGTCAGCCCTTTCTAGAGAACATTTGTGTCAGTGGGAGATTATATGACTGCTCCTAATTTGCAATCATCTGCAAATTTGGTCAGCCAGAGGCCTCAACATTGGCCTTGACGTTAGAGCAATAAATGCTGAAAGGGAGTGATCCCTGAGAGACTTAACTTGTGGCTGGCCTCTTTGTAGAGGTGGATTCCCCAATTCTAACTTCCTGGGTCCTGTCTGTGAGCCAGCTGGCTATCCACTGGGTGGCATAAGGGTTTGCACCTAACCTCCTGAGTTTATCAACAATGCCTAAGTGGGGTATTGTGTCTAATGACTTGGCCAGGTCAAGGTAGGCAGTGTGAACTGTTTTGACCTCATGAACACTTAAAAAGAAAAAAAACTGCATTTCCTTACATTAACAAAAAGTGCATGCCTGTCTAAATTAGCTGGACCAAGTAGTTGTTGGCATTTTTTGTAGTTGTTGTAATTGGACAGGAAGGGACAGATACTTCAGTGGTCTTTACTGTGCCATGATCTTCACTGGAAGTATTTTTTTAAGCAGTTTATAATTCTGAGACTGAAAATAGCAGCTCAAAAAGAAGTTGGCTCGAGTTGGTTGGCGGATGGCTGTGAGAACATAAAGAGATCCTGATCTCCACAAGGAAAAACAGAACAGAGTAGAGGGGGATACAGTGACTTAGGAATTCAGGGAATTCCACTCCCCCCATGCCCACTCCATTTGCAGTAGATGCTCACTGTTCTTTGTCAGCATGCACAATGAAAGAATCCTTACCTACTATGGTACCACTGCGGGATTAAAAAAAAAACATAAACCACTACATTTTAACAAGACCAAAACAAATATAAATAGTACTGTCTTATCTGGCAGCTGCATCAAACTGACACAACCTACATAATCTTGCTGTCTGCCTAGATTATAGTTTCTGTTGTTAATATGGCTGGGATTTGTCCCTTAGCTGCAATGGATATTATCTTGAGAGGAGTAAAAGTGTTATCATTATAACAGAACCAGGTGAGAGTTTTTCTTCCAGTATTGCTCTCTTTCTGATTGTGTTTTGCAGTTTGAAACTCCTTTTCTATCCATACTATAAATAAATGTCCAGCGGCTGGAAGAAACAAAACAATTCTGAAAAATTCTAGGCTGATTGTCATTTACATGGGGTGCAGTTCAGCTAGTTCAGCTGTGTTACCCAGGTTGATCCATAACAGATTTGATCCCCAATGTAGCTTCTGGTGTTTCTCTGTCAGAATGAAATGCTTGTGTGATCTCCAAAAGTGATTTAACTTCTGTCTACCATAATACTCATCCAACCTCCTGTCACTGGGATAATGGCATTCTTAATAATGTGCCCAGACTTCCAGAATGCCACCTACAGACACAGGAGTGATGCTGCCTTACCAGCACCTATCTGTCATTGTGGAAAACATAGTTTTACTCTGCTAAGGCTTCTTCTTCTTCTTTCAGCTTTTCCCAGTTAGGAGTCGCCACAGCAGATCACCTTGTCTGCTCATGATTGGCAGTGGAGTTTTGCGGTGTTGAGTTGCGAGCCCAGCACCCAACCTTCCACAGAAGGCACACACATGCACGGACTGGCACCTAGGGCCAATTTAAAGTGTCCAATCCACCTACAGCATGTCTTTAGGATGTGGGAGCAAACCGGAGCACCCGGAGGAAACCCATGTGACCACAGGGAGAACATGCAGACTCCGCACAGAAGGCACCCCAGCCAAGTATTGAACAGGAGAACCTCTTGCTGTGAGGCGGCAATGCTAACCACTGCACCACCATGGCCGCCTTTACTCTGCTAGGACTGTTGTACCATTTTTATAAGAATGAACAGCTCTGACAGTCTGGAATCAGTAGCTGATATTTAAGGGCATGCCATTTAGTGTAGACTCACTGTACATTCTAAAAGGTAAGGGATTGTCCAAATGCACCAAATGATGCAGACAGTTCAGCATGTTTGTTGGGCTGCAAGAGGTAGCTGATGAGCACTGTGGTAGCCTGGATGGGCATTCCTTATTTGTTAGATGGACACATTGCTTAAAAAATGGACATGCCTAAGGTTAAAGGGATACCAGGAAATCTGTTTAACTTATAAACAACATAGTATACTATTTAATAAGTCAACTACACAGGTGAAGACCTGGGATTGAATCTCATCAGCTCCATCCTGCATATGAAAATAAGATGCTATATATAAAAAAGGGCATCCCTATCCATCATCTATCTAGCCATCTGTTTTTCAGTAACCCACTTTATCCTTTACATTGAAGCCTATCCTAGCAGCCAATGGGTGGGAGGCATTGAAACCTGTTCTGGACAGGGCACTGTGCTTTAATAGAGTACACACTCTCATCGGTGGGCACCCTGGAGAACCCCAGTCCACCTACTGCATGCCTTTGAGAGACAGAAGGAAAGTAGAGCACCCAGAGAAAACCTGTGCAGATATAAGGAGGATATGCAAACTCTTCACCGAAGACACTCCACCAAAAAAAAATCTAACTGGAAAATTGCTCCCTGTGAGGCAGCAACAGTAATAACTGTACCACTATGCTGACTTAGGATATTCCTAGATGTAAAAATCAGGTACAGAAATAAAAATGTATTTTGTGAGGATACTTTGAGTATTCAGTATATGATTGCATGTAACAGAAATATCTTGACTAGGGACAACAAATAATTCCAGCTCACTGTCCAGTCCTAGTTCTGATCAATTTTGTCAACTCATCAGTATTTCTACTTGTAATACAGCCAGTGGATTGGGAATGCTTATTTTTTTATTTGTTTCTGCCAAACATGTCACTACATCAGTCCCACATTATATCTGTGATATTTTAGTAGAATTTAAAATTTACATTTGTATGATAATTTCAAACTGTTTATAGTTAGATTATTGTGCTAATGCAACAACTGTGAAACTTAAATGCTGTAAATACATTCCTCAAAACCTACAATATAGTGCTAGAATTCAGGTCAGGACTTGTGTGTTTCAATGAGGCATTAGGTTGGTGGGCTTTCTGACACTACACCGAGCATGGGCTAGTGATGAGGACAGGCGGTACAAATGATTTTTTGACCGGGGCACTAAACTGCCTTGCTACATCTCTGTCTATATATACTATACACTGTGCTAAGGATTGGACTTTATATCCCTAAGTACCAATATGTGCTGTTTCTGTGACTAAAATATGTACATAATTCACTCGTGAAATGATTATGGGTATAATATGTGTTGCTTATGCAAACATTGTTGCAAAAAGTGTGCAGGCAGGCTGTGACAACCAAAACCAGGAAAAGACAAGCAATAAACAAACAGAACAAAATTCACAAAAAAATGGACTGTTGGGAGGTGTTTAGCTATGAGAAAGAAAGCTAGGTTCTCTTTGTACAGCAAGGTATTATAATGTCACCCACCCCATATACATAAGTGGTGTCAGTCACAAGGACATTTATACCACCCCCAGTTCTGTATATGCTCCATTTATGTCACATCACTTATGCAGTAGCACAATGCATCTGGTGGCAAAGCAACACAATATTATTATACTCTTATAGCATTACTATGAGTGGTTGAACCATGATGCAACTGTAGGAATAGGGTGGATCCTGGCAGGAGTTTCTGGATCCTGTTGGAAACAGTACAATAAAGAAGGTCTTGGACAGTAGGTGTGAGGGAACCATCAGGCTGAGAACCACAGCATTCTTGATTCCCTGTTATGGATAATTCAGAATGAACCCTGAGTACAATCACAGATTCTGCAAATAATATTCCTTATTCTTAATAGATTGTGAGTTGGTCTCGCACCCTCCCTTGCAAAGACATTGTTGTGCTACAGAAGAGAAAAGATTTTGCTGTCTGCTACCTTTGCTTACCTGTAAAATTCACAAAAGCTTTTTACTTGGTTACTAGTGGTGTGGAGCACAAGATCAAACCAACAAGAATAACTAACAAAAAGTAACTGGAGGTGGAAGCCCTTCCTCATGCACACATCACTTGGATTCTGCAGCCAAGATTAGCATGACACGTCTATGGAAATACACTCCCGGCAGAATGTAAACACAGAGCTGACTCTAAAGAGTGTAGGCCCACATAAAGTGCTGCATTGTGCCATACACTGCTTGACTATCTGCTATGGCAAGTTCCATTCTCTTACTGTGCATCATAGGTGAGGCACTGGCTACAGAATGTTTGCTCACAGAATGTTCTAAAATCTTTCCATAATACTTCAATATCATACCCATGTGTGGGATAAAACATTTAGGAGCTACCTCTATCCATTAAGAATACAGTGAGCAGTTCAGAGATAAATTTTCTATTACCCATCCATAGATCCAAGTTACACTTGAGTATGGATGCGGGGAATGTGCTTTATTTTACATGGATGTGGAGTCTGTTCCAGAGCAGTGGAATCCTCTATGAGATATAATTGTCCCTCCAAACTGTTATGTTGATATTGTTGAAGAGGTTTAGATCCCTAGATCAAGTATTTCTTATGCTATTTGACTTGTTGATGTTCAGAAACTCCATCAATATTAGGTCAGAGGATGCCCTGTATGCCAGGAACAGGTCACCTCTCAGCGGTCTGTAGGATACTGAATATAGTGACAGGGCATTGAGTCAGTCCATGTAGGACATATTGTTTAGGCTTTCCATCCTTTTACTTATTTATGTATTTATTTATTAATTTATTTAATATTTGTTTTCCAGGAAACTCCGACTGGACAGAGCCCATTTTCAGTGCAGGCCCAGGGAGAAATGTTCCAGGCGCATGTCTTTGGAATGTGGGAGGAAACCAAAGCACCTGGATGAAACCTACGCAAATGCAGGGAGGACATGCAGACTCCACACAGAAGGCACTGTAGCCGAGAATCAAACCAAAGAACCTCTTGCTGTGAGGTGACCACCTGCTGCAACACTGCACCGCCCGGTTTTCCAGCTGTTGCATATGTCTGGACGGATACATGCCAAAGGGGGCTTTATACTCAATGATGGGTCTAATAAGGGATGTGTAAAGGGTAACAATGACTTCTCCGGATCTATACACAAATCCTTTTCTTTATAAACTGAGAAATATAGAAGACTTTCTTATGACAGTGGGCAAACATTGGTCAAAATTTAGGTCACTGTCCACATAAGTTCCCAAATCATTAACAACTGGGTCAGCTCTTAGGGATGTATTGTCAATGTGGTAGTTCCCTGAGATAGCGCATTTTTTGCCATTTAGTTTCAGTCCATGATTTTGGCACCAGTTATTCGTTTGGGACAAACCTTTCTGTATGATGGTTCAGTCATTTTTGGATTCAATGACTGTCCCTAGCTTGTAGTCATCTACAAACTTACTTAGCCAGAGGCTATTGATATTGGCTTTTAATTCAGAGCAGTAGATGCCAAACAGGAGAGTTCCTATCACTGTATCCTGGGGGACTACACTGGGAACTTGTCTCTTTGTAGAGGTTGATTCCACTGTTTTGATCTCCTGCAGCCTATCTGTGAGCCAGCTGGTAATCCAGGGTGATGTGGGGATTTATTCCCAATTTATTTAGCTTTTCTACTATTCCTGAATGAGGGATTGTATCAAAAGCTTTGGCCAGGTCAAGGTGTGTGGTGTGTACCAATTTATCTTCATCCATTGCTTTGGTGACCTTTTTAAAAAAGTCCACTAGAAGAAGTAAGCATGACCAGCCCTTGATTTGGTGGGGGGCTATGCCCCCCCTCGATAAATATATATACCAACTCCAAGATCGCACTATTGTGAGGAAAAGGCAAAATTTCCAATCTTCACTGTACCATGATCTCACAAAATTGAGTTCTATTAACGGACGTTTCAATTATTAGGTTGTTCGATGAAAATGATTTTTGATCCCATGTCATAGACCCCAGGTGGAATGCCCATAAAAGTTCCTTACCAGGAGAATCCAGGTATAAACACATTGTCCCATACGGATCACATTAAAGTCCTCTCACTATACTCGGTCTTCTACAGGTTATTGAGAGGTGATTTATGCCTGGCATACCAGGCATTCTTGGATCCAGCTCTGATGGACCTTTTGCACATCCACAAAACAAACAGCATCAAAACCATTAGATCCAAGGATTTAAATTTTGATTGCAACATAAATAAGATATGTTGGCAAGACAGATATATGTCTCAGAAGATCCCCATGTTCTGGAACAGTATCACCATCCATGTGAATCAGAGTCAAGTCCATCTGTAACCCTATTTAAGCATAACCTTGACCAACTGATAGGAAATCAGATATTCACCCCAGGTCTGGCCCTAATGTCTCTGATAAAGAGAGGCAGATAGTAACTATGCCCAAACTAACACTCCCCTCCCACATAACCTTTAAAAACTTACTATCTAACATAGTCCCTCCTAACAGGTATTCCTGATACATACGGACACATTGAGTTGCATGGCTAGGCTTATAAAGGCCCTGGTGGTCGTTAGTCTAGTATATACCTATGAACCTATGAATGTAGTGGAATGACATTCTTGCAATGTCGCTTATTCACAATAAGTAATACAAAGTAATGTAGAGCTAATAATGCTTCTCTGTTGCACTCTAGCAGTGCTAAAAAGCAAAATAGCAATCCAGAGGCAAGAAATTAACACCTCATCTGCATGTCTCTTAATCAAGCACCTAGTGCAGTTGAAAACAGCTGCATTACTGCCCCCCCAACCAACTCATGGAATGCTGTTGTACAGGCACCTACAGGCACACACATGTGAGCACACACACACACACACACACACACACACACACACACACACACACACACACACACACACACATTCAATCATGCATGCACACACACACACACACATTCATTCATGCACGCACACATAAACACACATACGCGCACACACACACACACACACACACACACACACACACAAACACGGGGGTTCATCCCCCAATATCCCCCTAACTTAAATGTACTAACACAATGATCACAAAACCAAAGTGAAACTCCTGCCAATATTGCAGAACTCAACAGGTGCTGCTCTCGACTAAGGGTGCGTTTGATAGTTTCTCACACTACAGTTCCCTTTTGTCAAGCTGCATAATTGACACATTGTACCACACCCATATATGTTTATCTGTTGCCATTATGTAATGTCATCTGTTGAGGCTATTGTAATGAACATGAACAGTCATCCATCTACCTACTTAACTGAATAAACTACCTGCAACTTCAAAAGACGTAACTATTCCTCCCACAGGGAGGGTGTCGGGACAAAGTCTCCTAGATCTGCTAGCTAAAGTGATTTTATCGCTTTCGTCGGGTTTAAAATCAGGTTTGGTGATTTTAAACCTGATGAAAGCACTTACCAATAAATGATATTTTACTGGATTTTTGCACCTGTGGTTCTCATCCATTGCTGCTAATTTTTTTGCTCTTCGTAAATGTGAAATAATGAGGGGTAAGCTGGTCAATGATCTTAAGCCCTCTTGTATTTGCTAGGATAATGCAAGAGTGCAAGAATTTAGAGTCTGCATTTATGGATTTCAGATTTGTATCATAAGTTTATGACAATGCAGTAACAGGTAACATACTCATAATTTGGTATAATCAAGTTTTTAATTGCTGAATTACATGCGTGTGCTGAAGGAAGTGGGCTCCTTTTTAACAGACTTTAAGTTAGGTGAGTGTTTTGTTCAGAAAGAAAGTAAAGTTTAGATTTGGTTAAAATTGTAAAAAAGCTATTTAAAAATGGAAAATTACTCAAGAACAATGTCAGTTTGGTCTCATGAGATGGTAAGTATTGTTTGACAGTATGTGTTTTACTTGTGTTAGTTTGTATTTACTTGAGATACAGTTATTAAGGAGGGTGGGCATGTTTACTTGTATTAGTTTGGAATTTATTAGATGCAGTTATTAAGGAGGGTGTAAGGTTTATGTATAAATATCTCACTCATTTGTAGAATAAATGAAACAGATATGTGAACTGTACTTGTCTTGTAAAACCTGCAGCATGTAAACTAAAAAATCTGATTTAATCTGCAATATTTGTATGTTCCTTTATTGGCATGGAAAGATATGTTAACAAGTAACATTTTCTAAGCATATAAAAAAGGAATAACATCTGTAAAGTTTTAGCTCCATGCTGCTGGGAACCACAACAGATACACGCAGGATGTGAAAATGTAATTAAAAGATGTTTACCTTTTCCCAGGCCAGGAAGTTAACACATCTTAAAAAAGCAATCAGCAGATTCTTTGAGGAGATGGCCAGCCCAAAGCCAGTAAACAAACTCATTAGTATGTAAATCTGAAACTTTGATTCACTGCAACAATAATTTCGTATGAAAGAGATATAAGCCACACAGCTGAAAGAACATAAGAGTTGAAGAGGACAGAATTACTCTTGTGCTTGTAATGCACAGCCTTGTAAGTTGTTTCTACAGTTCTCTCTGCCTGTGTTCTGGAAATTCTGTTATTGCAGCTTATTGCTTAGTAATTCTTGTGGTCAAAAATAGAATGAAAGTCATTAAAACAAAAAAGTCTTGAAAAATGTGACATAGGATCAAATGGAAACAAGAAGAAATGACAGTATAAAGGATCAGCCTGCCAAGCAGTAGTGTGCTCATGTAACACAGAAGTTGGAAATACAAATTCAAAAAAACTGTCACATATAATAGTTGGGAACAATATATTTTTATAATAATAACTACACTAGCCATAGTATCTTGGAACATAAATGGCCTTATAGGCATAGACAAAAGGAAAGAGTACCGAATTATATTAAGAAATGCAGAGTGCAGATAGCAATGCTGCAGGAGACACATTTGGAAAGAAATGAGCATGCAGATTTGACAAAGAAAGGATTTCAGGATTAATATTCAGCAGAATATCTGGGACAAAAGGAAAAATAGGAGTAATAATACTAATTGGTGGGGCCTTCCAACAGAAGCAGAAAAGGGAACAAGAGACAGTAATTGTAGATTTGTGGTAGTATGGGACTATTGGCAAGAGAGGAGGATTACACTGGCATATATTTACATTCCACCAAAAACTGCTATTATGGAGCTTAAGAAATTTTTGTGAGAAATAATCGGCTTTTGGCAGGGAATATTACTAATAGCTAGGGACTGGAACTTGATTTGCAATAGTGAGGATGAGGATGAGGATGTATCAGGGGACCTAAAGCAGAAAATATAACAAAAGAGGGAAGACCTCTGAAGAAATGCACAAAAATATTTGCTATGAAAGATGTGAATTCAGTAGTAGGAACTCAGACAGAATTTACATATTATTCTCCAAGGTAGAATAACTGTGCTAGACTAGATAGAAATTATATTTCACAGGAACATGTTTATTTATTTGAAAGCTTTGTCAAATATCCAGTACCTATTTCAGCTCATGCACTGATAAAAACTTAGATACAAATTCAGGATAATTAATTAAAATGAGGCACTGGCGCTTTCTCACCTACCAGTTAAAAAGAAAGAAATTTAAGGAATGGATAGCGCAAACTACTGAATAGTTATAAGGGAAGACAGAAATATCTTCAGAGGTTATAATTAGTGAGTGAGATAAAATGAAAATGCAGTTTAAAATAGCGTAGAAATAAAAAAGAAAGGGATATGGTTGAGAAGTAATAGGAATTACTTACAGGGGTTGACAAAGTTTAAAGTATTGCAGAATAAAGGGAATCTCAGAGAACAAGAAGAGATGAAAATGCAGAGCGCTAAAGAGAAAATAAGGGAGTATCTGGATAATATGTATGTGTCTAGAAAGATTGTTGTTAAGCAGTTATTGTTAGATAACTCCAGAGCACAAAAACTTCAAGCACGATGACTTAGACAATAGAAAGTCGAAAGGGTTGTCACCAAACATAGGAAGCATATAACAAGAAAACTAACCAGAGATCCTGTAGATGTATTTGAGATATTTTGTGAATTTTATGTCACCAAACATAGGAAGCATATAACAAGAAAACTAACCAGAGATCCTGTAGATGTATTTGAGATATTTTGTGAATTTTATGGAAATTTGTATAAAGCAGAGTAATGTAGAAATAAAGAAAGAGCACATAATGAAATATTTATAGATGACTTTATTATGCCAATGTTAGATGTATATGAGGCACAACAACTAACAGTTAAGACAGGAGGAGTTGAGATAAAATGGTGATATATAATCAATCTTTAAGAAGTCTCCAGGAACAGATGTTATTTCTGTGGAAGTTTGGAAGTTAGGAGGGAAGAAAATGATAAAGATCTGAAAGATTTTGTTTACTATAATTTTAAAAGGAGGGGAGGCACCAATATCTTGGAAGAAAGCTGTGGGGGCTGCATTACTTAAAGATGGTAAAGACCCATCAGACCCAGCATCATAGAGACCCATTTCAATTGTAAACTGTGATTCTAAAATATTTATGCCTAAATTAGCTAAATGAATGGTAAATGTGCTACCAAAACTGATATGTATGGATCAATGAGGTTTTGTGAAGGGGAAGCAAACATTACTAGAACAATGATGACTCAGAGGGAAACAGAATGTAAGAAAATACTACTGTTGTTGATGGGTCTTGATGCAGAGAATGCATTCAACAGAGCAAGATGGGATTTAATGAGAAGGGTAATGAAAACATTTGCATTCCCTGATACAATAGTATGGTCAGTTAGAAGAATATATGAAGGATTGTAGGCAAGAATTAAAATAGGATAGTTCTTCTCTGAAAAAAGTTGTGTTTGAACAGAAGAACTAGGCAGGGGTGTCCTCCTTCCCCTTTATTTGATTGATATATAAAGCCATTGGCTAGAAAGTAAGGGTCTCAGAAATGCAAGGATATACGTTGTTTTTTTTTTTTTTACAGATGATATTGTGTTGTAGTGTTGTACCTGATAAATCCAGAAAAGGACATGTTTGTGTTGTGAAACATTCTGAGACAATTTCAAGTCTTTTCAGGATATAAAATTAACGAAGATAAAACAAAGACTACAGCCATAAATTATGTACCTAGACACAAATTGGTTCAGCAATATCCATATTTACGGGGAAAGGATAAGATGAAGTATTCAGGAGTTGTAATAAAAAAGCTGTTTTGTGGCAGCTAAGATATGTGGGAAGAGACAAAACAAAAGATACTATAAAAAACTGAGAAAATGGAAACTCTTGTTTGTGAATATGGATAGTAAGATACAAGCAGTGAAAATGTTTTAGCCCCTTTAGTTTTATATATAGATCAGTTACATTTTTATAGAAGAATATAGATAAGTTGTGGACAGTAATTGATGAAGAGTTGAAGGAATTTATCTGGGAGGGGGAAGAGGTCAAGAGTTAAGTGGGGTAAGTTTATCCTTCCAATAAAGCAAGGTGGTTTAGGGATACCTGATTTAAAGGGATATTTTAGAGCTACACAGTTAAGGCTGATATACACAATACAATCAGAAGGTTATAATTCAAAATGGAAAGGAATGATAATGAAGCAGGGGGGGGGCGAGTTCTAGAAATAAAGAGAGAGTGGGATTTTGGATGCAGATCCTTAAGAAGAAGAATCACAGCCATACAAAATATTATATTTCTAAACTGGCAGAAAATATTCTAAGTACTAAGCCAACATAAGCACAGAGAAAGGTGATTTTGCTGATATGGATGACTGCAAGTAGGAGTACAGAAAATAGTCAGGGTTGGCTGGAATTTACTGCAGAAAACTGGCAAAGGAACCAATGTATTGGTAGCAAATAATTAGAGTGGGAAAGGTAGTAATGCAAAATGAGATCAACAAGGCATTTGGACTGCAAGCTAGAGACTGCCTTCCCTACCAGGAATTGGTATCAGAGTATAGGCAAAGAGAAATGGAGAGGGAAATCTTACATGAAAGACCTGCTCTGATAGAGTTTTTAGTTGAATCTAAAACAGAAGCTGCACTTAAAAAGGGGATAATTAGCAGAACTTATAAATACTGAATGATAACTATAAGAATCAATAAGAGGAGGTTAGATAAGACTGGGAAGAGAGAGTGGAAAAACAATTTACAACAGAACAAGGATGTATGTATCTCTAACAAGTATGCAACAAAGTCCAGAAGTTTTAGGATCTTTGCTTGGAAGTGTTAACATAGGTATTTTATACCCCAAGCAGACGTCAAATATTTTTTTCTCAGGTAGATAGCAAATATAGGAGATGTGATGGGGAAGAAAGAGATAACTGGAAACATATGCTTTGGAAGTGCAATGAGTTGCATACCTCTCAAACATCCAGATTTTTAGCTCTTATTTTTGGTCTGTTCCTCATAAGATTTGTGGTTTTCTGCCAAATCATTGAGGATTGAAGTCAGTAAATAATACTAAATAAAGACAGACAGTTTGAGTTTCAGACTTCACATCTTTCAGAAAATATACAATTATGCCATATCTGTCATTCTATCATCTTTCTAAGTCTATATGAACAATATTTAAAATCCTTTGTCCCCCTATTTTTTGTAACTGTTCAGATTTTCTGTGCTGTGAGGTTGAGGTATGATGACTTGGCAAATTTTAAAACTTCCCTACAGAGTACTCTTGTCAGAAATTTTGGGTGAGCAAATATCTGTAACCAAGGAAATGATTCTTTTGAGCAGGACATAAGATCTGAACTTGTTAGACATAGTAAAGCTGTATTAAGTTTAATTCTGTTGGCTGCCAAAAAGCAGTTACTAGAAAATGGAAATCAAAGTCTAAACCAATTGTATTTGAAGTACTGAATATCATAACATTTATAAAAGAACTGCAAGATGGATCTTTAGAAAAGGGAAGGAGCAAATTACATAAAAATAAATGAAAATTGTGGGAACAATACATGCAGAATAATATTTTGGAGGAGGGATGAGGTTTAAGGAAAATCAAGAATCTAATAATTTGCATAATGTCAGACTAATGACAGTTACAAAAAAAGAAAAGATATGTAATGTATAATGTATGTAAAAGGAAACATGTTAATACGTTTTGCTTTCTTTTCTGTTAATTTATCTTTGCCTATGTCTTAAGTGATAATTTAATAAAGGCATTAAAAAAGAATATATGCAAGTGTAAAAAAAAATATTTTTATGTGAAAAAAGAATAGCAAGAAAGCTCCATGCTGTAGAGAAATGGAGCCCTTACTATGATCCAGAAGAACTGAGACTGATTATCAGCTTGGGCACTGAAGAAGCCAGGGAGAAAGAAATGTGAAAGAACAATTTTGACAGGTCACATACTCTGGGATGGAAGCAATTATGTCCTTGAGAAAGACATCCTTAGTGATGAAGATGTGTTGTAATCATAGACCAGATTACCAGTAAAATTACTAAGGGAAGTCAAAGTGTGCTGATATTTTGTGTGATAATGCATGTAACATCATCAGCTCCACCCATTTAAGGCATACTAAAAATTCTCCCTGATATAATTTTCCCTACCCGGTTCACTGCTGGCGTGATTCCATCCCCAGGGGGATAGTGCTGGGGGAACATAAGGATAAACTGTTCAACAGGATTATTTTCACTTTTCTTTGTGCAGTTGTATATCTCTGTGCATATTTAAGTGTTACCTGTATTGCTTAACTCAACCTTTTCTAAGTATTTTATTTATTCACTTTAAAAATCCTTTGATTGTCATCTTTTATGCATGTATTAATTTGATAAGACGATATGTATTACTAAAGGGTGACAAACTGCTGGCATCCATCCATCTCTAATTCAATAAGCTACTCTGCAGCACACTAACTTTTGTATTCATAATTATTTGGCTAATTAACATGAGTGAAACAGTAACAGGGAGGTCTCTCAGCCTAGAAATGTAGGATGGTGGCAGTTTATTAACATGAGTCAGGGGGTCTATATTAGAACATCAAAGTTTCAAAACTTTGAATGTTCTAATATCGAACCCTATTCAGCGAAAGCTGAAAACATTGAACATTCAAAACAGCAAATTTTTTCCTAGGGAAAAAATTTGCTGTTCCAAAACACATACACACAACACAAGCACACCAAACAGCAATCCACACACATACACCTAAAATCTTACACCTAACCCTACACTAAACTATGCACACATCACTAACTATCCACTTACCTTAACCCAAACCTTAATCCTAAGGTCCGACACTATCGCACACTAACCTCACCCACGGCCTAACCCTAACTCACCTACCCCACCCTAACCCTCACGTCCACACAATTGCACACATACCTAACCCACACCCTAACCCTAACTCACCTAACCCGCCCTAACCCTCACATCCACACAATCGCACACATACCTAACCTGCACCCTACCCCTAACTAACCTAACCCGCACTCAATCGCACACTTACCTGAACCAGACCGATAAGTTTCCACCACAGCGCTAAAAATACCAAAGCAACAGAAATGGACAACCAAATTCTTTCCCTAGGAAAAATTTTGGTTTTCTGTTGCTTCGATATTTTCAGCTTTCGCTGAATAGGGTTCGATATTAGAACATTCAAAGTTTTGAAACTTCGATGTTCTAATATAGACCCGAGTCAGGACATAAATCTTTTATGATGAAGAAAATTGCCAAACTTCCATGGAAATTTTTTTGTGTGTGGAAGTGTTCATTTAAAGTACAGTTACTGATGGCAAGCATAGCTCTCAAGTGTCCAGATTTTTGCAGAATGTCCAGATTTTGAACTCATATTTTTGATCTGTTTCTCATAAAATTGCAGTTTTCTGACAAATCACTAGCAAATCACTGAATACTGAAGTTAGAAAATAATGGCAGACATTTAAGTTTCAGATGTTATAGCCTCAGAAAACTCATGTTAATCCAAAACATGTTATTCTATCAACTTTCTAAGTTTGTAAGAGCAATAATTAGAAAGTGTCCCTATTTTTGGTCCTTTGTCCCCCCATTATTTGTGGCCTTGCCCAGATTTCTTGTTGTAAGAGATTGAGAGGTATGATGGCAAATGAGTGTTGCAAGGCACTAAAACTTGGAGATAGTGGTGTAAAAGGGTTCTAGGGACTTAGCCCAAAAATTCTGCTTGCTGAAGTGTTCAGTGTAATGGCTGTTCCTGGATGGTGATAATGAAAGCCCATACCCAGGGCCGCAGTGCATATTTCTTGCATGCTCTTGTGGCCAGGATGCACTTAAGAACTTGCCTAGTGATTCATATTTGTGTGACTTCTGTATAATTTAATGTGTGCGGCTTGAGGGACTATATCCCTGGCAGCCCTTCATACTGGCTGCCAGTGGTGAGATTCAAACTTCATCTGTATGCTACCATCTTTCTCCTTTTATATTGGTTGGCAGTGGTGCTGCTATTCAAATCCCATCTGGCAGTCAGAGGGCATTGTTGAGATTATATCACAATTAAAATTCTTAAAATATGGTAACACTAAAAATACTATGTAGATATATCTTATCTACCTCTTCTATCCTCTTGGGTGTCTTTGAAGAGTCCCACTTCACTGCAAGTTCCAGTAGCCCATTCCATGAGGTCATCCCCTCTCGCTGAAGAAGTACTTTCATAGTATAGTCTGCTGCCTTTGCCTCCTCCTCATCCTCATGCCACATATTTTCTGTTCTGTATGACAGTTTGCTACATCCTGAGTATGATCTTGTGTACCCATAACATGTTGCTCTTGTGTCTTCTGGTCTCCATTGAGGATAACTCCAATATGTCTGTTCTTTCTTTCCATTTTTCCTCCTCTATTGCACATACTGTAGTGATGGCATTCACTAAAGTCCTTCTAGAAGCCTAATGTCCTCTCAATATGTGGCCTCAAGATATTTGCATAGCTGTTAAAGTGTGGTCTGACCAGAGACAAGTAAAGTGGTAGTATTACCTCTTTGCTTCTGGAATTTACCCCCAATGAAGACACACCCCAACATTCTGTTTGCTGCTGGTGCAATAATCTCACTCTACCACTTGTGGTCAGCCCACTGTCACCATCTGTTCCACTTCACAACTGATATTTACAATAATGCTGTTGTGTTCCAAGTCCAGTACTTTACATCTACAGTAAACCTACCCCAAGTTCTGTACTTCTACCCATTTTGTCAGCCTTTTGAAAAACTTTACTATCTTCTAGCCATCCTTCATATCTGCACCTTTCCATGTGTCACCAGTGAAGATACTGATAGTGATCAGCACTCCATAATATGTATGTATAAACTGAATTGTCTGGAGAGTATTACAATAGTGGTGACCCTGCAGCAGTCTGTTAACTATTTCCTTTATTCTTGACACTGTCCATCTCACCGTAACGCTTGGAGTTCTACCCTCAAACCGTACTTCAGTCAAGTCTCTCAGTCTCTGTCCTTTTCCCAGCCCCTGCAGTTTTCCTTAGCAGATGCACATGTAGGACTAAATCAGAGGGTTTTTTTGTGAATTCCAGTGAGACTATATTCACCATCTATCTCCTGCCATGGTCTCCTGTAACCCAGTCATAAAACTGGATTAGGTTCCACTGACACCTTTTTTACTGGCATGAACTCATGGTGATTGTTGTCCTTTACAGAAAAAGGCTTTCCCAATAGGATTATTCCTGACTACCCACACCGCACATGTTTAGCATTCAAAGTCACCCCCAAAGCTCCCCCTTCTGCAGCAGACCCCACAACCTCTGACCTGCTAAAGCTGTCTGATTCCAAACTCTGCCTCACAACCTCAGCAGCTTCCCTGCCTCTCTTCCTCCCAGAAGACCCCACAATCTGTGCCATGCTAAAGCTGCCTGAGTCAATGTAATGAGTAAAGCACCTTACCTACCTCTCTTAGCCCCACCTCCTCCTCCAAGCACTGCTTCATTCCTTCTACCCCGTTCTGTTTCCCTTCTCCACCCTTTTATTTTTTAAACTGACTATCTCCCAGCTAGGCCTTCTTTCCTAAACTGTTTTCACTAACTTACTGTGCCCTCATTGTCATAATATAAGATGTTTTGGGCAATGGCTACTTTAATGGAAATGATTCAGCACAGAAGGTTACATTATGAGTTTGTGAAAAGATTCACCCTGTAGATCTGGGATTCATTCTTCTAATATATATGCACTTATCAAACTGGACATCTCTTAATAAGTCACATACCCAGATGTTGCTTTCTAGTGAGCCATGGAAAAATACTTGTGAACAGTGAGCTTTTCTGGTTAACAAATTAATAAAAAAATGAGACTTTGCTGTTTGTGGCTGTTTGCATCAATTTACACCTTAGGGATTCATATAGTACCACTCTTGAAGGATATGGGGGGTGTTACATGGACAAATATTTTAGAAAGTATCATGGGTTGCCATGTTTACAGATTGTTTACAGATGAAGATAAATAACTTCTGTCTGCATTCTAGCCTGCATTTTCCTCTTAACTTGTAAAAGGGAAGCCTTACTATTTATTTACAACATTGTAAGTTCTGATATGTTTACCATTGTAATTCTCACGTCTCATTCCAATGTGCTACCTACTTTTTGTGCTTGTATATACAGCTGGTCTCCCATTAGTTGTCTGTATGCAATATTCAGTTTACACAACTTATGACTTTTGTATTATATTTGTATATGACTTAGTCCTGATATTGCTGTATTATATGTCTATACTTTTTATGTTGTTTTTACTTGGTTCTTCCCAGGTTATGACTAAAAAGGGTCATTAGACCAGCACAACTACTCCATTAACAAAAGAAAACAAATACAGAGATATATATATAGATTTGATATAGCTATAAATATAGACAGATATAGATATATATTAAATTGCATGTGGACCTGGAATGAAGAACATGCAGAATCTGTGCAACATTTCATTTCAGAGGGAGTGCAGAATACAAGAAATATGAGTACCATAGACTGTACAGGCAAACAAAATGGTAAAATCAAACCATGCACAAGGTATACCCAAGAATTTATAATAAAGGGATGATTAGTACAATAACCAACAAACTACTTTATGCACCATAAGCTCAAAGCAGAAAACATGGACAAAGTGGGCCAGATTGCCCTTATCTGCCAGCACATTCTATAAATAATAAATGTTGCATGTTAAAAATGGTTTGTGCAAAACAAAGAGCAGGCATCTCAGAGATTGTAATGTCTTGTGATAGGGGGAGCTGCTTTAAAAAAAGTGACAAGGACAGACAGCAGGGCACAGACAATAGTAGTACATATGAAGGCATGAAGAGTTAAACAGAAGCAGCAAAATGACTAGGCAATAGCTTCAGGTGGTTTACAACATTAGATCCTTTTTTGAGCTTTGCTTAGGATGTGGCCTGTGGACCCAGACCCTCATGCCCTCTCCAGTTCTACTAGTAAGAGGATGACACTCTCAGCACAGATTAATCAATACAGGCTGGATAAACTGAAGCAGTCATCTCTCTGCAGTTTGGGAGGGTGGCCTAATGGTTAAGGTGTTTGCCTTACAACCACAATGTACAGGGTTTGAGTCTCCTAAGGGATAACTGACTAGGCTTAAAATGGCTTGCAAGGGCAGTTAGCCTAGTATGAATCTATGAAAGAGTTCTCCTTTCTTGCTACATAACTGCAACAATTAACTGTGGCTATAAAGACAGTGTGACAATTTTTGGAAATGTAATTTAGGGGAAAAGTGAAATAATCCTGAAGAAGATTTACTCACTGACTAGCGAGAACAATAAATTTAAAGCAAAATACTTGGTCTGTCTGGAGCTAGTTATAATTATAAAAGTACTATAAGGGACTAATCTTGAAGTGTTTTTTTTTCTTTTCTGTACGTTTAAAAATAAATGCCACATACTTGTTGTTTTTATTTCCTAATTTTCACCCCATCTCCCAGGTCTGTTGACATTAGGCTATTCCTACCCCCTCAGACCTCTGCATTAACCTTTTAAAAGTGTACCACGTTAAATTATAATGGATTACTACTCTGTTAGGTTCCTATCTTCGAGGAAGTTCTGCTGTGTAGGGAGCGGGTTCTTCTATGGCTACTGACCAGCCCAGAAAAATTAAAAATATAAATTGTGTCAGGATTTTAGCATCTGCTACTCTGACCAGAAAGGTAATATTCCCCCAATTAGTTTCTTTTTTTCCAAAACTCAGAGTGCAGTGCTTACATATGTCAGATTTCACTACTCATTATTCATCGGAGTTATCAGCATTATTCAGTCAGCATTCATTAAAAACTGTGTACAGCAAACATTCACCATATAACCCCAAGGGAGGGCAGTGCAGCCAAAGGTGTTCCACCCCTCCAAACTAGTGGCCTACATCCGTTTCTAAATTTGGAACGCCACGCTTATAGGCAGAAATCCAGTTGCTGCAATCAAGGATCGCCTACATTTTTAACGCAATGCAGGCAGATTTCAGTCTGCTACAAAAATTGTTGCTCTTGTTATGTTTTGAGAGGGGAAAAAAAATCATTCATATCCAATCACGTGTTATCAATGGTTAGCAGAGAATATCCAATCCAATGACACATTTGTGGGATTAAACAGTAGGTTCCTAGCAAAAGCACATCACAATTCAATTCAGCAGATTAAAGAAAATCAAACAGAATGCAAAGACAAAGGAACATCAGTTCCAAGGCACTGAAACGCATGCATGCTTTAGTGTCACACTTTTGTCCCGGTAAATCATATACAGCCCGATATACCGACCAGGGAACGGTCTAGATTACGGCTGTAATAACATCTTGTGGGGTTATGGTCTGTGATCACATCATGTCACATGCATATTCTCAACTGTTGTTGTACATATGAGGGTATCTGTACTAATTTAAATATTCACTGTAACCACATAAAATAAAGGGCTTTATACCAATATTTGTTATAAGCATGGTATACCCTGCACATCATTTCATGAATAAATAGCATTAAGCAAATATTTCAGATGACTCCTAAGTCACATGTAGTCTTCAGTATATTATGCAATAACTATTTTATAGACATTCCAAGTTCCAAATTTCTGACCAAAACAACAGATCTTCAGAGTCTCTGGCTTCCATCCCCAGATAATCCATTCACTTTATTGCTGGGGCAGTTCCTTCATACCACAGATATTCATTATTAATTGTATTGCCCTAATTCCAGTGCCAGTGTAAAATGACAAATGCATGTGTCATTTTCTGACATGATCGTACCCATAATGTCTGGAAGCAATGTCCAATCCTCACACCCCTCCTCCCACTGCTACCTCTGGGCAATATCCTAGCAGAATCCTTCTACCCCCATTCAGACCGAATAGCAGCACAGTGACTCCTTGACTATCCTTGTTTAGGCCAACTCTGCAGAAGAGTTGAGCTCATTCCCAAATATGGATCACCAGCAGTGCAATCCAAAAACCTTCCCACAGCACTAGACAGTTATCATACTAAACATTTTACACACCTTACTTTCAAATTTTCTAAAGAGAAACAGATTAATATTTATCCACTTCCATTTTATTTTTTAAATCTATGATTTTTCTTCTCTTGATCACCATGTTTCATAAGGCACTGATATCATAACTGCATTTTATGAAGTCACAAATAATGCATTTAGAGTGTTGGTATTTATAGAACAGACAAAATATAATACAGTACCTTGGTCTTGTGCTAAAAATAATGGGCATGAATAGTGCTGCAAAAATAAGAAACAAAAAAAAACAGTAGTCACGCTAGGAAATACTAAAGCTGCTAGGCACTTCAAATGCTGACAATGCTCAAATGCTGTAATATAAAACTAGCAAATCTAAAGGGGAAAACAGCACTGAAATACAGAAGCTCTTACCTTACATCCTGTAGCAGAATTACTAGTTAGTGCAGAGCGTCTCTACTTTTATAAGGTCGGTTTTAAATGCACAGCTGACACTTTCTGTTTAAAAGGCAGATGCACATTGGCAGCATTGCCATCTAGCATATTTAGAGCTCACACTATGAATAATTGGATATAATTAGAATTGTGAATATCCAGCCCTTATGGACAGAAGCGCAAAATGGTAAATCAAAGCGAAGGGGCTGCAATGAAAGTAAAAACCTTTGCATCAGACAATTAAGGGAAATTAGGAGGTAAAATGGACCACTTTAGTTCTCAAGTAAGGTGGTGACATGAACATAGTAATGAAAATGGAAGCCTATTTTAAATGCGAGGAGACAGAAAGGGATGAAGACATGGTTAACAGCAGAAGTACCACAGGGAGGTCTAAACAGAAAAAGAGAATGGCCCAATTGGAAAGGAGCAAGAACACAACATTTTTAATTACATTATTGAAAAAAAATACCAAGGTGAGATTGTATAATTAAGCAGAAATGGAGGAGTGTGAGAAGGACTCTTGAAATGAAGACATATATAGTAAGAAACAGAAGGTGAGGGAGGGTCAAACACACTGAAGGACAGAGAAATCCAAAGAAAAGGCTGTGGGTTTTCATCTTATACAAATATAAAAATAATAGTACAAAATAATAACTTGGATGTACTGTGTACCATTTAGCTATTCTGTAAAGAGTTGTCATTGTGATCTAATTTGCATTTAAATACTCCTTGATCAGAATAGCACTACATCTGATAAAGCAAACTTCAAAAACAAAGTAACAACTGTGAAAAAAAGATAGGTCCATACTACCAGATACAAGTAGGGATACTGTACGATCTCGCCACAGTGGCTCTGACTACATCCATCATATTTAATTAATTCCCTTATATAATCAGGATGACACTAGTTCAGGAAGGGCATGAGCTATATGCAGTCAGACTTCATAAAAGTTGGAACCCAAAGGAGAATGACAGCTGTGAAACTCCTGACATGGCATGATAAGGAATGAGTGAAATCACTTCCAGTATTACCTTTAGTAAAGACCATTTCACTGGTGTCCACTGTGCTCATACTGACACTCTGAAAAATACCATCTCTCTCGCTCAAGTTAAAGATAGTGTTTTTGTAAAGAAGGTTCCTGCAGTTAAGTTTAACTTCCCAAAAATGCAGCATCCTCCGAGTTGATTAAAGGAGGATGCAGGGGCAGAAAATTAAAAGGTTTGTTGTGGTTCTATCCTTTTCCAATACCTAACTTCAGTCCTAGGTGTGACAGTGACTATGGAGTCAGAAAATGTATTTTTGATCACCAGTTACATATTCAAAATTGCTTCTGAGGGGATTAGGACATTAATGCCTGGATTACAGTGAAGGTAAAGTCACCTTAAAGAAGATGTGTCTTTCGGCTTTTCCCGGTTAGGGGTTGCCACAGTGGAACTCCGGTCCACTAATGATTGGCAGTAGATTTTTACGTGCCGAGTTGCCAGCCCTGACACACAACCTTCAACGAAGGTACGCCCATTCACGCATGTCTCCACACAGAAGACGCTCTAGCTGAGAATCGAACAGGACAACGTCTAACTGTGAGGCGACAACGCTACCGCAGCACCACCACTGCAGTACCTTATGAAAGAAGATACACAACACAAACCTGACATGTTTTGTTTCACAGGCTGATGACAAATAATATATTGCATGTCTAGTGGATACCATCTTCCTCTCAAGTTAAAAGTATTACTTTTTATAGAAGGTTGCTGCAGTCAGTGATATAACTTCCCCAAGATGCAGTAACTTTCAAGTTAGTTAAAGGGGTGCAGTGGCAGAAATCCTGAACTGTTTCACAGAGAGGATTTAGACAATTTTAAACTACTCAGAAAGTAGATCCAATCTTGAGATACTAGATATGGATCTGGCCAGGAGATAAACAACATAATCATAATATGGATGATAGCAGAGTTCACAGCAAGGAAGGAGACTGTCCACTCTCATGCCATGAGACCAGACTCAGTAGTACATTAAGCCCATATTGTAGGGGAGTGAAGATAGAATGACCATCTTTATAGATGAAACATAAATCTAGAAAAATGATATAAAGATGTAGAAAACTGAATATAAAGCTAAGAAACTTGGGAAGCAGTGTGCAGTGTATAGGTTAGGGTTCAGGGTGAAGAAGTATACACAAACACACACACACACACACACACACACACACATACACACACACACATACACACACACACACACACATCATAGGTGCATAAATCAAAAAATGAAAACTCAAAGAAAGGGCAGCCCTGCCTACCTCAAAATTATTCTTTTGCAGAAAAGTGATGAATGCAATCAGTGCAGATCTTATCAGCAGAGACAACCTACGCAAATATTCTTTCTAGATTCAGAAATTTGTGTACTAGACATAAGGATGCTGTCATGACTGAGAAGGGGAAAGCAGTTTGCCACATATAGTATTAGACAAAGGTCAGGAAGTAGGGTAAGAGATCCTTGTCTGATACAAATCTGCATATTTTAGTATTTGCACAATTTTGCATCATATCAGCAGATCAAAAAGAGAAAGTATCTAAGGTTTTGTTAAAACAAGTTAGGGATTCAGTACATTGTGTAAAGTTGTACAGATTCAGTAAATAAGTGCTACAAGAACTATTAATGGCTGCCCAATTAATGTTGCACCAGTCTAGACTAGCCTTCATACTACTTAACAACAAAGACTACTGCAATGTTGTTGTGTCTTTCGGCTTTTCCCGGTTAGGGGTGGCCACAGCGGAACTCCGGTCAGCTAATGATTGGTAGTTGATTTTTACGTGCCGAGTTACCAGCCCTGACATGCAACCTTCAACGAAGGTACGCCCATTCACGCATGTCTCCACGCAGAAGATCCTCTAGCTGAGAATCGAACCGGACAGCGTCTTACTGGGAGGCAACAACGCTACCACGGTACCACCACCGCAATACAACAACAAAATATTTACCTTCAGTCTCTTTAGCAGAACTTGACACTGTATTGCTCTACAGAAAAATCAACTGCATGGAATTTCACAGCTATCTTCAATACACCCAGATGAATGTAGCCTACTTCATTCTACACCGACCATCCATATGTCTTTCCCAATCCCACTGATGAAGTGGTAAAAACTCTGCTCTAAAGACAAATACATTGTCTAGCAGGACAAACCATCAAATACATATGCTGAATCCTTATACTCATGCCACGTGGCCAAACTCCAGAACTAGAAGTGATCTGCCCTAAGACAGTCCAAAACTCAAAACATTTTCAAGAAAAATCTCCACACTCATCTTCTTAACACTAAGGTCTTTCATTGCACCTACTCTCCTGGCTCATCATTTGAGTTCCACCCCCCCAACACACAGTATTCATTCTCTCAAACCTCATGGGCTCTTCTCTAGTCTCTCCCTATGTGACCACTTATTTCACACTACTTATAGTGATTGTGCGCTTCTTACTTAATATTTCTTTTGAGAATATTGCTGCAATTGCAATTGATAAATTTGTTTTTAGGATTACCTCCTTATGCTATTGCATTGCCACTGTGTTCACAATGGCTGTATTTATCTTCAGATGATGCTTTCTTGTGTGTAGTGCTGCACAAGTTGATACTAGTTACTTTTGTATATATTACCGTCTCGTCTATACTGGATCTGTAATTACTATACTTCAAATATAGTTTGCACTCACAGAGTCCCTGCTATAATCTTTTTGTATGTTTATCTTTCACTAAATGTTTTTGGAGATTTTTCTCCCTAGGCCTCCATTGAAATGGGGTCTTGCATGACTCAGAAGGACCTTCTAGATATCCAAATGCAAATAAATAAATACAATAAATAAAAGTGTGTGCATATCACGTGGTTTGCCTTTCACTAGCTGGTACCTGGAAGCTTTTTTGTTTAGACACACCAATACTGATCATTCTAAGAACAAACAGATGCTACCTGCTAGCAAACAACATGCAGCGGCCAGTGATAGAAACCAGAAATTATGTTTTGCGATATCATAGAAACTCAGCAGGTGACTGTAGGCATTTACTTCACTAAAGAAAAAGAACACTGAATGTATAAATCAAGGTCAGGGTGTGACCTACTCAAGCAAAGAAAGGACCAGCATAATAAAATAATTATCGAATGAGAAAAAGCCAAGCAGTACATCAGAAGTGATATTAAATGCCAATAGATCAAAATGTTATGAAGTAGTAATGACAGAAAAACAAAAATGAGTACTGTTGGCAGCTACCTTGCAATTAACAGCTGGGGACTCATACACACATAGCATTTAAATGCACTAGAGCACTGACAGCAATGATAACCACCATGAGCTTGACATAAGAACATTTATAATGTTGGTCAGAGATATAAATGATAATGTTGTTACTGTCTAGGGCACCATAAGCATTTATAGATATAGCAATAATATAAAATAATGCATTTCTAAGCCACATGAAATATTTATTTATAAGCATCAGCATCTGAAAATACTCATTAGAATATGAACATTTCACAGGTTAACTTTAATCAAAATACTGCTTCTGGTATTACTGGCTAAAATATCTGGTAATATCAAAATTGGCCTCTTTTTCACTGGAGTGCACAGCATACAAACATATCTGACATGTAAAATTAACAAAACACGTCCTAGTTGCCTTTTCTAGACTTTAGGAATTTACAATCTGCTACAATATTCTATTTTTTATTTAATTTGTTTATTTTGCTTTACATTTTTGTTGAAAAGTATATTTAATACTAATAACAATATCAATTACTGCTTATGAAAAAAGGAAGCATGGGTCAAACAATTAGGTGGTCTCTACAGTAATGATTTTAGTTCCAGGATAATTCTCACTCTGAATATTAAAAAAAAAACAGATACGAGGTAATGCTACCGCATCATTCAGTAATTAGTATGGGAAATTGCATTAAAAGAAACAAAACTACTAATATCTAAAGTGATTTTAGAGCTCTTCTTTTTAATTAATATATGGGCTACCATTACCTAACAAAAATATCAAATAAATTGCAATAGTTTAAACATATTATTGTATAGACAAATTCGGAATTTTATTGGACGTTATATTTGTTTTTACATTTTCTCAAGAAAATTCTTATTTCATATACTGAATACATGTAAATATTTGTGACAGATATCTACATGTATTCAGTATATGAAACATACAAGCATGAAACATGTTTCATACAACGAACTTATGGTTTACAGTAATGATCCACAGAAACATTTTTGTGATACAGTGAAAATACCTAGTCACATGTTTACATAAAGTTATGTCAAGTTTCAGTACTTGTATACAAGGATTTTAAACAGATAAATAGAAAACAGTAAAACAATTAACAAATAGCTTTAAAGTTAAAAACCTAATGCAAAATAGTTAAAACATAAAATACAGAAATATTAATATTATCAATAAAGTACTAAAACCCTTAGAAGTATGAATATTAAAGTAACAACAAATTTAAATCTCTTTTTCATTAAAAAACTTAGTGTTATAGAAAGAGAGAAAACCATGTTATGAATAAAGCAAAATATATAAAAATAAATATTATGACAATTTAAATGAATTTATGATATGTACTCACAAAACTACCAAAACTCTATAAAGATTTGAAAACAGCAGTATACTGAAAACTATTTACAATTCAATATCAGTTTCAAAATAACTGCACATACAAAGACATTAATGGATGATAAGCAAAATTATTTATATTCCTTAGTCATCAAATAATACACAAAAGAGACACTATGAGCCAATCACATATTGACTCACCAAAACCCAGATCAACAGTCATTTTTTTCCAAATCTGGACAAAGCATGGATTCTGCAGTATGAGGTATTTGTAACTTTCTTGAACCTGAGTTCAAGAAATTTTAGCCCACTGTTCATTATGCAGTTTTGTTTCCCATCATATTCCTGAATCAAATATCAAGACATCCTGACCATGGACTAAAAACATCCACCCACAATATGTTTAAAAGGAGATGCTTGGGGAGTACCTGCACATTGACGACAGAAGGCACAATGACAGTCATCTCCAGTGTCACCATTGTCCGTAGATACCTATGTCTTCGTAGTGACATGTCCAGGATAGCAATAAACATCTACACTGTGTCTGATTTTATTGTTTGCAGCTCTCAGAGTGTGAAGCTTAATGTGCAATTATTGCAGTTATAGAGCCTCATAACTGACACAAGGTGAACTTGTCATCCTCACCAGCAACCCATTCTTTCCTGAATGTAATGCCCTCACAGAATAATTCAAGCAACAAGCAAAACCTCTGAGATACAAAATATATTTTGATTTGTGATATACAGTACATGGTGATGTCTAGTTATCCATCATACATTGTACATGTGTGAGACAGTGAAGGGTATCCTGAAAGCTGATGTCACAAATATGATGCAGACACACATAGGTGCATGCCCAACAGGCAAAATGAAGGAAATAAAACATGTAAAAAGATGTATAAAAAGCACTGTACAGAAAAAAACAACTTACAAAACATTCTTCAAATAAAAGCAAACAAGAAAATAATATCAGATTTAAATCAACTTTACAAACACAATGTGGAGCAGAAAAAAGACTAAGGTAGCCTTATGCTGCCATTTTTGAAGCTGAGTGATATGTCTGATAATTAGATGCCTTGAGAAAGAGCTGGACTCAAAAGCTTTGATATTTTATTTTGTGTCCTTTAATAATAAACGTTTATTTGATGGTTGAAGATCCCGATTTGTGTTTTTGTGGCTTCTACATTTGATTTGTCAGTGAATTTCATTTAGCTGTTATACAACACATTTCACGTTTATTTTAAGTTATAATAACCTTAGTGAATGATTATCTGTAGAGGCTGAGAATTTCCTGTCCTGTGATACAGTAAGCTTTGCTGTAGCTATGGCAGCAAGCAGCTTACATTAGCCTAAGCAGTGATGGATCTATCATTCACCCGTTCCTTTCGGCATTCAGGAGACCCTTTCATTCAGAATGTTAGGAAAATAAAGTAGGAGAGGTTCTTTATGGCATAGTAAAGGCATACAGAGTGAAGAAAATATAAGGCAGTCAAAAGAAAATAGTGGATGATATGCTAATGTCATGGCACGTGGGAAAACAGCTGTGTTGTATCACCAGTCCAGTTTCTGCCACATTCATTATCTTTACTATAATACTGCCATGCCTCTTCTTTGGCTGGAACTTTTGTAGTGTCACAGATAGGACACTCTACTTATAGTACATTGTTCAGCACCTGGAGTCTCCCAGAATTCCACACTTCCCACTGCCCAATCACTGTTGTCCTTCTACCTTCATAGATCGTACACCTTTCTGCAGAGGATGGACACATCATCTGGACATGGGTTTCTAATTTCCATAATTAATTTCCAAGTCCCCATGTACACTAAAACTTCAGATGAGATCAAAATGAAGCAATCAAAGGGCTCTGTAACAATGAACCTGATATACTCAAAAACTGCTTGCCATTAATGTCACTACATTATACAAATAAATGAAAAATAGCAGCAACATAGACAAATGAATGCATGAAGGTGAAAAATACCATGCCATCTATCAGTACGTAATAGTACTATCTTACCTTTGAAGGAAGACAGGTAATAGACAAGTGTTAAATGCTGTAAACCACAAGAAATAAGTATCCTCACCAATTAACTCTCCCAGTAAATTGTAGCAAATTTTAAAAATGAAAAGAAAAACTCAGTTCTAGTTGATGTGCCACTTGTGAGTCCAGTCTCACAATGAAATACAATCCCTTTGGAGCACCGGTAATTATGCTGCACAGCTGAAAGAAAAGACAGACATACAGATCTTGTGTAGAACATCAAAATACCAAAGAGCTGTGGAGTCAGTCTGCTTTTATAAGGTTGGTTCAGCTGACTAATTCTGTTTGCAAGGACTATTACAATGTCACATCACCCTATAGGACATTTGTGAGACTCCAGCTGGCTAGCTGGATATAATTAGAATGATGCTATTTTACCGAGCATCAAACAGATCTAAATGATATATTGCAAAGTGTGCAAATACAGCCTATGGCAAACAGTGCATTTTTCAAAATTTTGTTTTACATTTTTGGGCACCTACAAACATGAACAGACTCACTCTGTCTATGATTTGTTTGCATTTCCTCCCTGGAAGTAGGAAATACTATTTATTGTTTAACAAAGAAACATAATCTTGCAGATATTAGGCAGTCAGTGTAGGCATACTTCTAGGTACAGTTAAGGAATGCTCAGCACAGAAGGGGCTAGCAGAGTACAGGGCTGTGCAGAAAGCAGTGGGTAGGATATCAGACAGCTGAAGTGTGACTCACAAGGTCTTTATAAGGTATCACTGGAGAGATATAACTACCCCTGCCTAGATCCTAAAATGGCTGCTGATGCACTGTCTTGATAAAGAGATATTGATATAAAATTTGGCCTAGGTTTTACCTTACTTATTATAGCAACACTGTACTTAGTAGCAGTATTTCCAGCATCCTTGAACAAGACTCCACAGATGAGATGCCAGCATTTACAATGTTCTGCTTTTACCCAGTTTTTCAGTGAGCATATGTCCATGCCAAGTCACATAAAGAAATGTAAACTGAGTAATTCAGAAGATAAGCAACAATGTAACTCCTTTTCAGGGAGAGTTCTCCTTTTTGAACGTTTTACACTATACTTCCATCTAACAGCCCACCAAATGTTGAATGCCCTGTCTTCACTGAAATTACTAATTTATCATGCAGTGTTGTACTGTCGTTCTTTTATTAAAGGGCCTGCCATAGGATCTGGTAATACAGAAACAGACCACCTAGTTTGCATAATATGCTATTCCATGGATTCACTGCTGCTGTCAGATGTCATCTTGAACTAGGAAAAAAAATAAGTGAATTAACAGAAGATGGCAGGCGTGCTGAAAGGAAGCAGAAGGGAAACAAAGCATGAAAAGGTCCACCACTCAGTTGCAACAACAGCTATGCAGCTCACACCCCCTTCCTTTTCACTTGTCCTCCTATCTCATCATCTTGTGAATTCAACTGAATATTCTCGAGTAAGTCACTCCAGACCCATGTCAACTTCTTTGCAGAAAAGTATCTTGCCAAGTAACGTATTGTCTATTCCTCCTTCCCTCCATCTTTACTCCTCTTCTAAATATTCTCTGATAGTACTGAGAATCCACATCAAGTCCCCAGGCCCTCTCCTTTCCTTCTAAATGTATACATTCCATTAAACTCACTTTTACATCTGACATCGTACCACTAGCCTCTTAACCATTATATTGGCTCACATCAACACGCTCCCAACCAGATGGATGCCCTTATATGTTACACAGCACTGCAAATGTGTCTGAGACTATTTTTTTTTTGTCTCAAGCTCATTTTAGTACAATCAGTAAGTAAGCTTATCCTGCTAACAATTTCATTATATACAAATCAGATACAAATAAGCCAAGCAGGACTGGCCATTGGCCCCAGCAGCAAAGCCTCTCACACTGCACTGGTTACTGACTTCTTGCTAGACAACGTTTCTCTAATCATCGATTAAGCTGGCAATTGTCTGAATGTCTGCCATTCATTCGGCACTTTGTGTGTTGCTGCATAACACAGTAAGATGTTATCATTTGGAATTCTGATTAGTTTACAGCAGAAAAGGTTGGGTGGGTGGCCTAATGGTTAAGGTGTTTGCTTTACAAACACAAGGTGCAGGGTTTGAGTCTCACAAGGGATAATTGGCTAGGCTTAAAATGGCTTGCAAGGGCAGTTAGCTTAGTACTAACCTATGAAAAGGATATTGTTCTTTTAGTCTTTAGTCTGAATGCTAATAATGATTGTTTCATAAAGATCTACGGTTCACTGCACACTAAAAACGTGTGTTATCAGAAATATAATTGTACTGATCTTTGGGAGTTACACACTGTGCACAAGGAGTCCCAGTAGTACCTTCTCAAGTCCCAGTTACACAACACTATCATCACACCTGCTTCACAAATGAAGTTAGCAACCACCATATCTGCCTCCAGCATCATTCCAAATTACAAACTCCATAACATACAGAATTTATTGTTCCAGTCATTAATCTTGTCAGTGTACCATGATCACTTGTAGTGGGCAAATCAAAATGCTGGGAGTATACCTAATGCCATAGAGATGCCACAATACTGCATGGCACTCTTCCTCCTTTATCTATCTCCAGTCCAAATCCAGTAATCCTAATAAACTTATTTATCCCTACAAGTATCCTAATGTAGCATTTAAGGTCAACTGTACTTTAATTTACACACTAAAATCAGCTCAAACTATCATATAGATTTAGTAACCAACTGTTTCCGAATGCCAGATATTCAGTTGGTAAAAATATAGTTACCCCAAAGCTGGAATACTCTCCCACTGACAGTGAAAATTCCAACACCATCATATAGATAAATAAAATCTGATCTGTAGACTCATAGATCTAGCTGCAAAGGAACAGATCACTGCAGCTGGTATTTATTAATATAGCCTTCTATATTAATCTGTGAGCAATCCTACAGTTTTTCACTATCGTCTATTAACTTTTGTTTCTAAATTTCTGCCTTCTTCTAGTTTTGCTTCTCTGAGCTTCTCTTCATCAACCACAGCCTCAGTGCTGCAGGACATGATGGCTGTCACATCATAACCCTGCAACATCCACCCTTCAATCCAAACACTGCTGAGGTAGCTTTTCACAAACATGCAACTGCCATCTGGAACTCACTACCACCAAATATATAAATATGTACATATATATATATATATATAGAGAGAGAGAGAGAGATACAGAGAGAGGGAGAGAGCTGAATCAACCTAACCTCATTCAGAATGCTGTTAACAGTGCAATTCAGATGCACCAACAAGCTACCTTAGCACCAACTGTCCCCTCTCTTACACTGTATAACATTCTTTTTAAGAAGTTGCTTTGTAATCCTTAAGGTATGGAATATCATGGCAAGCTCATTTCTACTGTACATGTGCTGGCAGTCAGTGAAGAGGATTTGCTAGCAGATAGTACAGAGGATTAAGGCTTTGAGCTGTTAATGAGCTGTTCCCTGTGGTGTAGGTTTGTTTCCCTTTAGCCTTCATTTGCCTATTGTGTGACCCTGATCAAGTCACATAACCAGACAGTACTTAGAGGCAATCGGGAATTTGGGCTAAGCTCCTTAATAGTCTACTGGACTGCATGCTTAGCTACCTAGGAACCTATATACCTATACATTACTTGCTGTACATCTATGGATAAACACTTGTTGTGTTCCGAGTAAAATATTTATCACACTTCTTTAACTTTGGACTAAATTTTATTTATATCTGTTGATTTCTAAGTTTTATGTCTGTGGCCTGGATCACATCCAAAAAGGGTCATTTAACCAGCCCATACATCTGGTTTAAGGATGCTAAATAAATAATATGGCTGCCAACATGATAACATAATGTAATAACTAATACTCCCTGCTTGTACAGAGTGTAGCCTGTCTGCTATCATAAAAGAAGGGGGTATACTCTTATAAGTGTGAGCACTTCAGATTTTGTTCTTTTGACAGGCCTGTGCAGTTATCGGAATCAGGCTGCCTTGCATATCTATGACATGCATAATTCCAAATCATGCAATTACAAAAAATAAACTGTGAATAAGAAACAAAAAAGCAAATGTCATATCTTCCTGTAATGTCATTCAAGTGTTTTTACAGGGGATGTCCCCCATTCTACACTCTGATATGGGGTGTACATCCCTACTTCTTAAATATAGTAATTCTGAGATCACTGTGCCTCAAAGTACAGAGGATAATCTGAGCAGTTTCAAACTTGGTATACATATACACACACACACACACACACACACACACACGCACATACATCTATAGCTATATATATATATATATATATATATATATATATATATATATATATGGGTCTACTTCTATTCGCTGACAGCCCATTTCACTGAAACCCATTTCGTTGACAGCTCATTTCATCGACAAACATTCTAGGTGGGGGGCTGCGCCCCACACACACACCCCCAATGAGGGGGGCTGTGCCTCCCACACCCCCCAACTATATATAACAACTCCACAGTCGCACAACAATGGGGAGGGGGGCAAAACCCAGGTTTTTGCCTTGAATACTTTTGTCAATGAAATGAGCTGTCAACGAAATGGGTTTCAGTGAAATGGGCTGTCAGCGAATAGAAGTAGACCCATATATATATATATATATATATATATATATATATATATATATATCCCTCTTTTTATTTGAATAGTTTCACTGCTTCATTGATCACAGTTGTGGCCCTTATGCTTATTAGATCAAAAGAGGTCATTGTGCCCCTCTACTCATCACTCATCAGACCCATCATAGAGTACAACGCCCCATTTGGGATGTACCTTACAAGACACCTGCAACAGCTGGAAGGACCACAGAAGTACCTCACCAAGAGGATCACTAGCCTCAAACAGATGCCCTATGCAGCTCGACTGAAGAAACTCCAGCTGTACTTGGTTGCATACCGCCTACTCAGAGGTGATCTCTGCCTGACATACAAGGCCATGTCCAACTCAGAATTTATGAACATGCTCCACCTAAAGAAAACCATATCCTCTCGAGCCACACACTCTAGGGATCTAAACCTCACCGCAACAATAAATAGGACATGCTGGAGGGATACATTCCTGTCCCAGAGACTTCCCATGCTTTGGAACAAGATTCCAATCTACATTAGGCAGAGCTCCTCACTAACACTCTTCAAGAGAAACCTTGACGAGTGGATGGGAAACAGAAAGTTTACCCCAGGGATCACTTCAGCGGCTCTGCTGGACAGACGCACAGGGAACTTATCTAAGGGGGCGGCAAAAGCAAACACATTCTGGCTAGGCTTATAAATGCCTTTGGGCAGATAGCCTAGTACCTACCTATGAACCTATAATAGGCACTCCTGAAACTGGGTCTTGCACATTAAATTTAACTGTGCCCAGACACAGAACTGTATTAGTTTTCTGTGGCAAGGTCTATGTTATGTGATACCAAGGTGTTATTTTTTTATCTGATCACTAGCTTCTGGGAGCTTGGAAGCCTACCCCACAGAATTTTCCCATCATTTCTCTCTGGAATAGGAGCAAAGCTACCTGACTGGCTTATTTCCTGGAAATGCACCCCAGTGACACCAATGCAGCCACCCTCTATTTTCTGATACATGTACGGAGTTCAACAAAATGCTACACAGCCTTGGTAGAAGTTCCCCAAACACTTGTGATAACTCTGTAAGTATGTGGAGTAAAAACTCCTCCAGCCATTCTGCCTTGGCACTTCTTTTATTGTGTGTCTACAGTTCCTCAGTTTCTGTCTTCAGTGTGTACTGCAGAGCCAAATCATGGTTAAATGGGGCCCTAGGCAGAGCAGTCAATTTGCCCCACCTGCACCCCCCCACACACACACACACACACACACACACACACAGCAGCCATCTCAGTGTCCCATTACTTGGTTATTTCTCCCTAGTTCCTTAAACACTGTTCAAACCTGTCAGTGTACATAATATTTTCTTCTTTACTTCTACAATGATTACAGATATTTGGATTTAATTTAAAACTTTTATTTTAAATTTTATAGCACAAACACTGATAGTCATTTGCTAAACAAAACAATACAGATTCACAATGAAAACAGACTTGGCATGAACAACAGTAAACCTCTCTGCCCTTGAAACTCACATTCATTGAAACTGCATTAAAACCCATATTTATAGAAAATGCACCTGGCCAGTGGTGGACTGTTTATCTTTCAGCTGTTTTCAGACCATAGGTCCCTTGCACACATGGTTAGAACCATGCAAACACGCATGTGTTCTTTTATTCACCTTCTTGATTGTATTAAATTATATTCCTTGTTTAATACAGCACCACTTGTTAGAGTGTGTTTTAAATTTGTAGTTTTGAGCATTTTTCCAGTAACAATAAAACAAAACATACAAACCAATAGAGACAAAACTACCCATTTCAGAATATTTCAACCATAAAAGGCCACTCAAATTTCTGTCTATACAATCCACTGATATCATACAGGGTATGCACACTCTCTGCAGAAGTAAAAGTCATATGATTAATTCCACGTTAAAGAGAACTATAACTAATGAAGAGATTGCTGTTGGCATTTAATTTTGCATTTCAATGTTTCATCTACAAATTCAGTGCCTGCTGCCCTTGAATAATAAATTGCCTATCTTACATTAACAAAAACAAAAACAAAAAAGTGGTGTGCTGGTAATATTGCAAGAGGGAATGCCTGGCAAACCAACAACAGTTTCATAGTTACTAAGCATCTCATCCAAAGGAGGAGACACTCAGGTGTACAACATTCCCACCCCTCTTAAATTACACAGTAGTGTCAGCAATCAGTCTACCTGTTGTGAGAAGAGAACTCACATCCTTATGCACCAAAAGAAAAGTCTGCTAACTGTTGCACCACTAACACTGAGCAACACAGTTTTGAAACTCTGTGTATGACATTGACAGATTGTAATCCTCAGTGATCAACAAAAAAATAAAATAAAATAAAATTAGAGGAGACCTGACAATTCGTGTGGAGGTTTAAGACACTTGCCTGCCTTTAGTTATTAAGCTTCAGGGTTTGCCTCTGAGCAGAATTCTTTAACTAGACAGTGCTCCTAAATGGGGCAATACACCCCCCCCCCGCGCACGCACGCACACACACACACACACACACACACACACACACACACACACACAAACACACACACACATATATATATATATATATATATATACACACACACACACACACACACACACACACACACACACACACACACACACACATATATATATATATATATATATATATATATATATATATATATATATATATACACACACACACACACACACACACACATACACACACACACACACACACACACACACACACACACACACACACACACACACAAACACACACACACACTATAAAGGGAAGAACTGTACACTCACCTCTGTATCCCCAGTTTCCCTGCAGGGGTTTAGATGACAAGAGGAGGTATCAAGGCTTATGGAAGTCACAAGGCAAGGAAGTTCTCCTGCAAGGTCCCAATGTGTGCTGTGTTTATGGAAGGATCCCATGGGGGGTTACTTATTCAATATATATATGTTTTTACTTTTATGTTGAAGCTGGGTCCTGCCAACCAACCTGGGCTGTAAGGCAGGTGTCCAGGTCACCTAGTGCTGGATCTGTCTCTGGCCTGTCCTTATGCATTTTTTTGTTTGTTTATTTTATTTTCCCATTCAGCAACTCAAAATCTGTTCTCCAAAAGCCTAAGAAAATTGTTTTGTAACTGGCTTCCTTTCCAGCTTTATGAATCAGAAATAAAACTGTCATATGGATAGTGATCATTCCTAATAAGCACTAAATGGGTACTTCAGCATCACATCCTATATTTTTTTCACCAGACTAGAATTGCATACCAGTTAACTGGAGCAAGCTGCCATGAGGTCTGCAGTGGAGTCCACTAGAAAACAATTAAGAAAGTTCACTGAGCTAGCTGCGCCCTACTTGGTGAGAATTAGGTCTCATGATCCTTTCCAGCAGGCAGTGCTATCAGTTGCTATCTACCTTAAGCATGTATAGGCACACAGCATTTGTAAATAGAGTCCAGAGCTCTGCTTATGTGCTGCTTTACTCACTCTGTACTCCTACATGCTTTGCGCCTAATGTGTATATAATGAGGATAATACATCATGTACATGCCTGTCCTGGAAATCTACAAGCCCAAAGGAACAACTGGCCAACATCTATTCAGCTACTCTGTTGCCCTAGCTTGGAACAAACTTCCTCTGTCTATCAGAACTATATCCAATACTCATAACTTCAAGAAAGCTTTAAAAGAAACCCTACTGAACTCATGGATCTGTTCCTGCCAAAGCCCAACCTAACTCTCTGACTGTGTTGTTCCTCAATACTCTGAGTCTTCTAATCCTTTGCCCAACCTTTTAAACCACTCCAAGTAATTTATGCATTACACTACCTATTTTTCTGTTATCCTTTCTTCTCTGTACAGGTACTGCCATAGTCCACTTCTTGGTTTTATTTTGATTTCATATTTCTTTATGCCAGAGCTTGCTGATTTATTTTGCTTTGTACTGTATTCTGAGATTTAAAAATACTATACCCACCACAATTTGTCTTCTATTTTTATTCACCCCACTGCCTGCTAATTGATTAATTTATTCTTGCGTTGTAATTAAGATTGTATTGGTATGTACAGTTTCCACAGTATTAGAGTCTGTCTTATTTTTGACATAGTCTGTAGTTGTACTTATTGTTATTTCTGCTTGATAAGTGGTCTGTCTGGAGTTTTTCTTCCCGGGCCTCCTCTGAAAATGGGCTCATGCTCAGTTGGACTAAGCCAGTTAACAAATGTCAAAATAAAAATAAATAATAGATAAACATGTTCAGGTGTATATATGATACTCTTCCTCTGCTGCAAGCACAGAAAACTGAATAGGTGTCATTAGTAGATCATTATTTAATATCACACATTACACAGCATTTCTTCAAATGCCACTATTTATCAAACCAGACTGCCACTACTGCCTTTCAATCCAAACTCTGTACTGTAGCATCATTCAAGGCCAGTAAGCATTTATTGTACCATTGCACCTGAAACCCACCATTATAATGTTCCTTCTGCATGTTGCTTCATGCTCTGGACTAGCATATAGCCATGCTCAGTAATATGTCTTACGGGTAATAATAATGGCTCTACGTCATCTTACTGAAGGAAAACTATATGAAAAATAAGAACTCAAAAAAAAAAAAGACCAATATAATAAATTATCTAAGAGCCACAATCTCAGATATCAACAAACACACAGCTGAATGAAATCACTTTGAAATCTACAAATCGGAACAATCATGTAAGAAAAAATTAGTAACTGACTAGCAAATAAAATGTTTTTGTAGATACAAGCACTCCCCAGCAGTAACAGGTGCTATCCCACAAAATGACAGGGGATAGCAAAAAACACAGTACTGCCTACTGCTCAGAACTGTATTCCCTCTTGGACGGAAGCACTAAGGCATCCATACTGATCCAGTCTAAGCATAATGGCAATGATACTAGAACTAAACCTATATGTTGGAACTACCACATTAAACTCTATAACAAAAAGAAAAAGCTCCTGGTCATCACCAAATGATGTGTATTTCAACATTATAAAAGGGATTAAAACTGGTAAGTCTTTCAAATTTACCATTAGGAAACATAAGGTCAACTGTGAGCTAATTTAAAAGACAACCAAGAAGCCTTTTCAGTGATATTAGGAAGCTTAGAATTAAATTACAATTCTGTACTGAGTGTACCTCCAGTGGTACATCATTCTCTGACCCAAAGACACTGCTAATATTTTTGTTGTCAAACTTTCTTCCAACTCCACTTCATCCATCTTCCCCTCCATTCCCTGTCACTCCCCCTCATGATCAATTTGGACCAAGCCTTTTTGGCATTTTTCAAAACTAAAAACAGTTCTTCCATGGGTCCTGACTATATCTCTGGATGTCTGCTGATAAACTTAAAGTCCCTGCTGAGCAAAAAAACCCTCTATCAACTTTTCAACCTCAGTTTCTCCAGTGGTCATCTCCTGGAGGAGTGGAGAATGTCAGTTTTGGTGCCCTTATATAAAGGTGGCCCTTCTGCTGACCCTGGTAATTAAAAACCTATCAGTCTTATGGATTCAAATTCACTATTTTTTACTTTTTATTCACATAGACATAAATCTCATTCTAGACTTGATAGAATATATGTGTCCCATGATTTGATAACAAAAATAGGAGGATTTAAAGTCATAAATTGCCCTCTATCAGATCACAACGCATTCGTTTTTGAGAAAGACCTAATACCAGTTCATTCAATTCCTATTACTAGAATACCTTCATATATAACAAAATTAACAGAGTTAAAAGAGTTTTATGAAAAAGAAATAAAAACCTTCCTTGAAATAAATAATACTGAAGGTATATCAGAAATATATATATATGGGATGCCTTAAAAGCATATAGCTATTGTAAAGTCGTATCCTGGTATATTAATATAAAGAAATCATGGAATAAAGATATGGTAGACCTTCAGAATAAAGCAGACAAGCTTAAATTAGAAATACAAAAAGGTAATGCAGATCTAGTACCAGAACTTGTTCAAACTAATAATAAATACTCTGAAATACTACATCATAAGATTATGATTAATCTAGAGAAAATCAAATTAAATTCTTATTCTATAAATCCTACTTACCAGAGACAACTAGCAAATAGAACAAAAAGTATTATTAAATCTAAGTAAATAAAACAGCTATATAACCCCACACAAAGAAGAAAGTTAGTGATTTAAATAGCATTTTGGAGGCTTTTAGACTTCATTACAATACACATAATCCCTTGAATCCTCAAGACTTATCTTTCACGGATATTAAATTATACCTCAACAAAAATATTCTAAGCTAACACAAGAACAAATAAATAGTGTAAATAAATCAATCACCATGACTGAATTAAAATCTCAAATTAAAAAAAACTAAAGATAAACAAAGCCCCTGGTCCAGACAGTGTATTGCCAGAGATGTATAAACAACAACCAAACCAAGCCTTATCTTTACTTTTGAAAGTATATACTACAGACAAACAAGATAAAAATATACCTCCCTCTTGGAAATATTTGTTAATATTCCCAATAATAAAAACAGGTAAAGATGAAAAACTTTGCTCTTCATATAGGTCCATAACCCTAGTAAATATAGACTATAAAATGTTTATGGCAATTTTTGTAGACAGGATCATACATTTTCTCCCCTCATTAATACATGAAGATCAGACAGGTTTTATAAAAGGAAGAAATATATATGATAATATTAAAATAATTTTGACAATAATTGATCATAATAAGCTTAAAGGCTTAGATTTAGCCATAATCTCCTTAGACATCGATAGCGCCATTGATTCTATCAATTGGACCTATCTATCTTTAATCTTAAATGAATACAGATTCCCTACAGCTTTTAATACATTAATCAAATCCATATATGAAAACTCTATAGCATATGTTAAACTAGGATCCCATAGATCTGGACCCATTTCAGTTATGAAAGGGACTAAGCAAGGCTGTCCCTTGTCACCTTTGTTATTTGCTTTGCTGATAGAATATTTTGCAAATAATATTAGATTAGATAATAAAATTAAAGGTATGCAAATTAACAGAGTATTAAACTTAAAACTCGACTCTTTGCAGACGATATAATCCTGACTTTATCGGATACTAACCATTCTTTACAAGCATTATTTAATTCTATGACTATTTATCAAAATATTTCAGGGTTACAATTTAATGAAAATAAAACAAAATTATTAAACTTCAATTGTAAGAAATTAATTAAATACATAATAACAGATAAACTTCCTTATCTAGGTATCTACCTATTAGATGATTTAAACGGCTCACTTATACTTAATTATAATACAATAACAGATAAAATTGAACTAATGATGTCCAACTGGAATAAAAACCTATTTACAATAGAAGATAGATTATTCCTTATTAAATCAATAGTTTTTCCCAAGGTGCTATACCTTGTACAAGTTTTCTCACTCCCTCCTCTCAAACATATTATTCAAAGATTTAATAAATTGATACTAAACTTTCTATGGTTTCCATATAAACCCTAAATTACTTTGAATGAACATTTACCAAACTGGAATGAAGGAGGAATACACTTACCAGACATAGAGACATATGTCATATCCTCTGTTGTTAAAAATATAACATTATGGTTAAACACATCTTACTTTCCCATATGGAAACAAATTCATGAACAGATATGGTTAGAATATAACCACTCTCAAAAACAAGATTGTTTGCCCATATTATCAAACTCTCTTACTTGGATGCTTAAAGACTATATCCTAGAGAATAAAAAAATATTAAATTACCATCACAATATATAAACCTTACATTAACTATCTTTAAGAAATATGTTGCTAAAGGTCCAAGCATCAACTCATGTTTTTTCCTAATTTTCCCTATAGCCTTTACATCTAATAATCTTGAAAAATTCCAAACACATAAAATGAACGCACTTAAAAAGTTTATTCTTTTGGCTTCAATTAATAGCATTAGGAAAAGTTTTATCTAATGACCAAATAATAAATAAATACAACATAAATAAGGATTTGTGGTTACTTCTAAAAAGCCTGAGGCAATATCTTATAAATAAAATCGAATTAATGCAAACTTCTATTAGACAAGACACCCCTAAGCTTCTTGAATACTTTATAACTATTATAAATCAACCCTATCAAGGCAATGGTTATTTATCTAACATCTACAAAATTGTTAAAACAACAAAATTATATCATACCAGAACATATTGGAATTATTATGTACTAATAAATGATCATCCCCCATCAGATGATGATAAAAAAAAAATTCTTAAATCATGAAAACACTCAATACTATCAATTCATTAGCAACTATTTACTTGGAGATTCTTAAACAGAAGTTATTTTACACACCACAAATTAGCATTAATATTTGCTAATGAGGAACTATGTTGGAGATGTGAAATAAAACTAAAAGCTGATTGGCAACATATTTTTATGAATGTAAATGCCTCAGTCTGTACTGGAATAACATGAAATTTTTTTTCGGACTATCTTTAATGACAGCTTCCAATAACTAAATCAATGATTGTATTTAACTTACCCATACCCAAGTGTGTTCCAAAAAAAGATTTATCAATCCTTTGGACATTACTAGCTACAGCACAAAAGATCATCACCACTCATTGTAAAAGGGTAACTTCTCCTACCTTCAATGAATTCAAAAATTTTGCCTTAATAGTTGGGCATATGGAAATCTCTACTTTAAAGAACAGAATGAGCAGACCTATATCATACTACAACACCTGGATGGCAGTAATGGAAATACTTGAGAAAATGGACAAAGATGCATGACAATATGATTTATTTTTCACACAATATTCATTTATATATGTGTAGATACCAATGTATACAGTTTGCAATGTTATGAAGTTAATTAGTGTTAAGATTGTATATATGTTCTGTGTTACTTTTTTCATGTACTGTTTTTAAAATATGTTATTTTAAATGAAAACAAATAAAAAAATGTTTGAAAGTAAAAAAAACTATTAGTCTTGCTAGTATTATTTGCAAGGTTATAGAATGTATTGTGACTGAAATAATAAACAATGATATTGGTGACCGTAAATCTCTGGATTCATGACAGTTCAAATTTTCAAAAGGCAGAATTTGCCTGCTCAGCCTGGTCAAATTCTTTGAAAGTGTTGCTGAGGCCATGTATAAGAAGCATATAGTACACACTATTTATCTGGACATGCTGGTATTATTTATCACTTTCCCAACTCAACATTCACCTATATATAGTTTGTTGGATTGGTAATTGGCTGTCTGTCAGAACCCATACTATTATGATTAGGAGTATTTGCTCTAAACAGAAAAAAAATGTTTCTAGTGGTGTCCAACAAGGCCTGTCCTGAGACCTATCCTTTTCAGTACATATTTCTGTGTCATAAAAGCTGATACTGAGGGACTATTGCTAATCTAGTTTGCTGATGATTGCAAACTAGAAGTGATTATCAAATACCATTCTGATATTCAAATTCTGCAGAAAAAGGCTGAATCATTAATTGACCTCAGTACCAAGAAATGCAGTTTAGTTTTCTTTGGTAACGCAAGCATCGCTATTACTTACTATATAAATAACATGCCAATTATATTTGACACAGTCACCAGGAACTTGGCTACATATGTTGATAACAGATTCTCCTTTGACCATTATGTCTCTGTGGTGGTTAGAAAACCCTTCTACCCTGCACAACTTATTCTTTGTGCTATCTCCTCAAGGTCCTAAGACATTATAATCCCCATTTAGTCATCCTTTTTAGGCCCATCATTGAATATAATGCATCCTTTGTCATGTACTTCACTAAGCACCTAAACTAGCTTAAGAGAATATTCAACAAAAAAAATCTCATGTCACAGTAACTTTAGCTACTCTGATAAATTAAAAGCCCTGCCCCTCTATTCAGTGTCCTACAGTCTTCTGAGGGGTGATGTCTGGTTAGCCTTCCATGCTATGAATGACCAAGCATTCTTTGCACTCCTTTGCCTAAACAGAACCAGTGATAAAGCAAACACCCATTCTGCAGACCTAAACTTATATTAAAACATCAACAAAACCAGATGGTGTGACAGATACCTAAACCAACATACCTTCTGTTTCTAGAATACATTTCCTATACCTACCAAGCAAAATGCTTCACTACTGACCTTTAAAACTAGCCTGGATGACTGGATGGGTGATCAAAAATTTTCACTGGGGATATGTGGAAAAAGGTCTACTTAATGAGAGACAGTCTCCCCCAGTAATGGGTAATATGGCTGAGCTTCTCACTGTCTGCTTTGGCTGAAAGCTTACTAAGAACCTATGAACCTATGACCCTGTCAACTTAATTTTTTAAATCAAAATCATGCAACCCTGGAGAAAGTGGAACAAGTGCTTTTAAACAAATTTTTCACTAAAGTGGTTTGACCTCCGTACCCACACAAGCAAACTGCTACCTTGTTTAGAAGCCCACATAATACCCTTAAGCAAACACAATTTTATTAAAGATCCTCCAATAATCTAATAGTTGCAGGCACAACTGCCCTATAACAACATACACAATACCTGGAGCATGTGTGTTTCATCAAATCAACATTTCAGTTAAACCAGATGCTTGAAATAGTGGAATTTCAACTAAGTGTCTTTGATGAACCAAAACTCAATATTTGACAATAGATATTCATTGCAGTAGTATTTATAAACTTGTTGTAACTAAACAAACACTGCCCATCTCTTCAGATGGGGTCATTTAATGTACTCAGGATATTGTGTCTGTGGCCCCACTGTGCTAGGAACAATGACTAGAGTAGGCCCTTCAGGTATATCATTCATGTGAAATGCTAAAACATCAGCACCTTGGTTGCTTGTTAGTTGTGGAAAGTCTCACCCATCTATCACTCTATGGCAGACAATCTGGTGAATTATCCATCTTGGAGTGAGGATACATTTAGTTATCTTTGTTTGAAGTAATCATCTTCCTTGAATTGGTTATGCCATCCCTCATAAAGTAAGACTAGGGTTCGCCATCTTTATGTAGAAATATTTATACTTCACTGTCTGGCCAGTCATATCATGCTTGCACAGTCACAAGCTACTCTTAGTTAATGATCTGCTGGTGGGGTAAGATGAGTTACTAGGGGGTGGCAGTGACCCTGTTTGTTGGATCATCATGCTCATCAGAAATTCAGTTCCATTAACTGGCTATGGAGCCATCTGGTATCAGTCCACTTCTTAACTGGATGTCATCTTCATATAAAGCATTTCATTTCTAATATGTAATAGGCCTTACTGAATCCCTTGTTAACTTATTTAATTTCAGCCTCCTGTCAACTAACTATGTTTCTGAAGCCTAGAGAAGAGTAGTACAGTGCTACCCTATAAAAGGAGGGCCTAGTCACTGACATTGGGAACTACAGACCAGTTAGCCTCAATAGCCTCATATGTAAGGTGATAGAGCATGTTATCATTGAATTTATAAACAAGGCCTTAACCAGCATGGCTTTGTGAAGGATGGCACCTCCCTTCTTAACTTGGTTGACATCTTTGAAAGCTTCATGGAGGCACTTGACAAAGACAGATTGGTATACTCTACCTACCTAGATGTGACATTTGGATTGCTTTATGGTAAACAGAAAATTTACTCCAGGACTGCATCCTGTACTAAGAATGGACAGTAGCAGCTCCTAAATGCTTTATCCCATGCATGGATCCCCTAAATTATTTATGGTATGATCCCATTTACACTCATTATGGGTAATATATAATTACTGACCACAGATTGGGTAAGGCTATTCTATCACCAAATGGGATAGGTTAATTCAAGCAACAAAATGAAAACTGGCTAGGCTTAAAATGACCCACAAGGGCTGGGGCAGCCAGCCTAGTACTTAACATGTGAACCTATGACATTTTCTCAAATTCTGGAATCATTGATTAACCCAACTATAGGTATTCCCTGTGTAACTCAGCGGGCAGCAAACTGGTTAACAAAGGACACATTATGTTAGGGTATTCATTACCAGTGGCATCCCTCATGGATATACTACACTTTGGCTTATACTTCATTGATGTAAAGGCTGAATTTAAGGGTTTCTGGAATGGACAGGGACTACCAGTTACCTTTTTACCAGGCCAAATATCAAACCATGCACATTAATGTTTGCATTTGTAGTAGGCTTAAAATATCTAGCTTAGTGGAGATGGAAACCACACTTTATTTACATACAGTGGTAAGCAATAACCATGCTCTCAGATAATAAACATTAATAATACATATAAATATACACACACACACACACACACACACACACACACACACACACACACACACACAGATATCCATCCATCCATCCATCCATCCATCCACACTCCCTTTTTTCCATTTACACATGGGGATCAGGGTGTCACTTCAACAGTGACAATCATTTACAGCCAAGGTTCCCACTTATATGCATATATAATAAAAAGACTAGCCACAAGAGCTTAAAAAGTATAAATAAACTTTACTTAAACTGGTATGGCAAAGCATGCAATTCGAGATAAAATAAGCTTCGAAATAAGAAAGTGTAAGAGCAATATCAAAATAAATGTTGCACAGACAGGAATATTTAAAGAAAAATCCCTTCCTAGGCTAGCTAGGAATATTTAAAGAAAAATCCCTTCCTAGGCTAGCTAGGAATATTTAAAGAAAAATCCCTTCCTTGGCTAGCTAGGAATATTTAAAGAAAAATCCCTTCCTTGGCTAGCTACATATGTCCAAATTCCTCTAGCTTAAATAGTTCTGAACCCTTACTGTTATAAGTTCCTAAAATTTAACAGGCAGAAATTGCACGTAGCAAATCTCCAGGGAAATAGGCAGCTCAATACCTTCCAAGTAAAGACAAGAGAGTAAAGACAGGTCTTAAACAGCACAATCGTTCTGCTCAGTTCTGTTCCCCAAAGCCCATTATGCATTTCCTTTTTCTGCAGAACAACAGGTCTAGTTACATTACACCATAAAATATGCCCATAAGCACCACACACCCACCATTCTTCAGAAACAAGACTTGATACATCAACTCTTTTCCAAACAAGAAACAATAAACACAATCTTATATACATCTCTTAACTGACTATATTTAATGGCTGTTTTTCTTTACCGTTCTACTCAGCTTCTACTTTGAAGTAGACTGCAATTACATTTTTTGACTTGCTAGCACAGGAGATGCCAGAGGTTATATATCCAAAGAGTACATTTATTTATTTCTCTTCCTATCTCCTTTTACATTTACAAGAGACAATGTCACAAGGTTTCACTCATACTGTAGATCAAACATGTTACTCAAATGAAATAAAAAATAAAGAAAAATAAATAACATCTTTAACTCAGTTTTCCTTAGCCTGGCATCAGCCCTGGCTCCATGGGGCATATAGTACTTTTCTGGCTTCATGCAATTTGGGACTTGCCTTTTGTTGTAACTCAGTTCTTGCCTTAACAGCTTTAAGTTTCCCCACACACCTACTGAAATCTTGTTTAGCATTTGTCAGTAATAACAGTAACTTTCAATCACGAGCAGGTGTAGTACTGCATTTTATCCTTTATCCATTCACTGGCATACAGTGCTGATCCTTTTGTCTCACCTGCATACAACTTAGCTTTTGCATTTTGTCTTCATACATTTTTGAGTGTAATTGTTAACTGAGGTGGCACAGCAGTTAGTGCTGTTGCATCACAGCAAGAGGTTCTCCGGTTCAGTTCTCAGCTGGGGCACTTTCTATGCAGAGTCTGCATGTCCTCCCTGTGGTTGAATGAGTTTTAAAGATATGCAGTAGGTGCATGTGCGTGTGCCCGACACCATAAAAACTCCACTGTCAATCAATTTGCAGACCAGTGATCCACTGTGGTGACCCCTAATGGGAGAAGCCAAAAAACATTTTGAGTGTAATTATTTTGCATATTACTGACAGTCTTTGAGGTATACACATCTTTAATTAATTTGTCTAATAATGTATGTGGAAATAATTTCTTACATTCTATTTAGAAATCACAGATAAAGCATGTATTATATAATCTTCTCTTATATATTATTTATGTACATATGTATGTGTGTATGGATGTATAGATGGTCTTTGTTCACCAGGAAAGACTGAATGGACTTTGCAAAACACCTTTTCAGCAGAGGCCTGGGTAGAAAAGCTGAACATGCATACTTTAACAAAAAGACTTAGATTACAAACAGTTAAAAAAAACAATATTCATAGGTATGCAAATAAATTAAAGTGGCACACTTTAAGGAGGTAACAAACAGTTAGACAAGTATTACAAGTTGTGAAAGCCGGTGTTATATGTTCAGTAAGTAAAATAATAATAATAATTATTATTATTATTAGCATTAGTATTATTATTATACTAGATTTGGTGTATAACGCGTAAGGCCAATTTAGATTGTAGGTATTGGATACTTTGTGATCAGACGTAGAAATTAGAAGCTTTCGAGTGATAAGAAAGGTATACAAATCAGGATTAGGTTGGGCTATGTTAAACTGTATAGAGGATGAGAAGAGATATCACCAGAGTTGTGTGTTCTACTTCTGTTTCTTCTGGGGTAATCCAAATAATTCCTCTGCTTGATTCAAATTATATAATTCTAAAGGGCAGGTTGTGCCCTTCCACATATCTCACTGTTCCTCTTTATACCTCACTGATATGAGCTATTATTGAATTCCTGTACAAGGCTGCATTCCATAGCTTTCAAACAAGCCAGCAGAAAAAAAAAACAACTTTAAAGTTATAATGACTTTTTACTAGAAAACTTAAACTACTTTGAAAGGTTTTAGGAATGTCTTCATATTCTGTTTCTGATATGCCACTTAGAACTCATTTCTGTCTGGTCTGTAGGACGATATCTGATCTGATTTGTTCCTACTTGACAATTTATGTCTGGCACAAATATTAGAGGGAGATAAAACCAGACTGACAAAACCAACTGCTAAAAATGGATACCAGAAATAAGTAACAATAAATAATGAAATAAACAAATACAGTTAGAAGTAGAAATCACTAACACCTTTAAAAATAGTTTAAGCATGTGGAAACAGAAACTGTTAACATGAGATTCCAGCAGTTAAGTTTCTCAACGGCCAGTAGGTTGCAAGCTTAAACAAATATACAAACAACAGTAAACAAATGAGATAATGACATTTTCTGTATATTTCCCCACTTTCTATAATTTCCAGGCTCCATCATTTTATATACACACACACTGTATCAGACTTACCATGCTGCACTCTGAATTGCCACTCACTTTACTTGTAATATTTCCCACTTGCATATCCTCTCAGTATATTCCTTTTATGGTATCTCCTGCAATCATGTTGTATAAACCATCATCCATGAATCTTACGTGATTCTCTGCAACATATGAAATGTTTGCTTCTTAGGACTGTCAAGAGACAATCTGCTCAGAGCTACTTACAGCCCACGTGATCATGTCTTGTTGTACATGTAGCACATGTTTAACTGCTGTTTCCACTGATTTTGCATTATTTAATGCCTGAGCAAGTATAACAACTTCTTTTGAAAGCAGTCTCTTTGTAAGCTTTCAAAACACATTCCATAATGAGATCTGCTTCTTAATGCATTAGTTATTCCTTCTTTAGCTATGCAGTTCTCATATAGTTTACACAGCTCTGACATATATTCCAGAAATACAGGCATGTTTCATTTTATTCCACTTATGGAACCTGAAAAGTTCTTTGACTATCAAGGGTTTGTGCTAATTTAAGGTATCTAAAGTTTCTAATGTTTCATAATGAGGGGAACACAAGAGAAATGGTGTGAATAATAATAATAGATAAAAAAAGGTTAAAGCTTAAATGCAAAAGAAACTAAAAAAAGATTTCTGTGAAGATTTCTAACCTGCCAATATATGAAATAGACTGTAACACACAAAATATACTCACAGTTGTAAAAGTGGGTAGTGAGATATGAGAATTAAGCAAAGGCATTAAGCACAAGAGAATGTGTATTAATTTCTTTATTATTACACACAGCAAGAGAAAAAATATATGATATATATGAAGCCAATGTAGAATTGGATGACAGATTCCAAGAGGTCATAGACAAACTAAATAGCCACTAAGAGGGAAAGAAACATCAAGAATATTATATATATTCATTCTAGTTTAATTGCTGGGTGGGTTGGCTTCTGTATGAAGCTTATATGTCATGTCTGTGTTCATGACCTTTCATTTTACTGAGTGCTCTGTTTTCTTCCCATATCCCAAAGACCTGTTATAGTTGAAATGGTGAGCCTTCAAACTGCTTGCAAGAGTATGTCCTAAGTATGAATAAGTGTGTGTGTTTGTCTTTATGTGTCTGTGTCTATACATCCTAGCTAAAATGAGCCTCTCTGTCTTGCAGTGACCCTGCAACCTTAAACTGGATAAAGTGGATAATCCGAAAAAGAATGAATGAACTAAGAAAGGAGAAGTGCAAGCCAGTTAGAAAATATGTGTACAGAGATGTAGGCGTGCTATCTAGAAATTGTAATTCACCAACATTAAAAAAGAAATAAAGGCATGTTGCAGTGACAGGGTAAGGAGGAAAACACCAGATGAACCATATATGACCTTATAAAACCATACCAGTGTCATCAGCATTTCATAAATATGGACAAAGAAGAGTGGAAGCTGTGAAGATAAAAAGTTTGCAAGACAGAAGCAAAAATAACTAAAGAAGAAAAATGGGGTGAACTAAATAAACTGGACACTAAAGAGGTATATGCAAATGCACTGAAAACAGAAAGATGTACATGAAGACAGAATGATCTGAATGAGAACTGTCCAGCCCTAGGAAGAAATGCAAGAGACAAAATAATTTGACTATCTAGTCAAAAGTAAAACAGATGGTCAGCAAAAAAAAAAAAACAAAAAAAGATTAGAGGAAAAAAATCTAAAAAAAAAAAAAGACAATTGCAGCATATATATGAAATATGATGTAAGACAATGACACATGCAGAAAATAAAGAATGTAAAGAAAAAAGTAACCTATGTATATACACTGTACATACAAATGACAATTCAGAAAAGTCATAAATAGTCCTGAACATCTCAAAGAAATAAAATGGTGATGGTGACATGGAATCATTCATGTATACATTAAAAGATGTGATAAGTCCAAAGCCAGAATTACACATGGCTAAAAAAGAGTTTATATATAACAGTGCAAAAAAGAGCACTTGCAGTTAAAGGTTAAATGTAAACCCACTAGGTACAAATGCCTCTTTCAAGGGGCAATCCATGATCCTGTCTGGTTAAGTGACTTGATAGGAGCTAGTCAGTAAAATTTGTATCCGAAATAAATGACTTGAAAATTACTTATTTGGATATTACTACAGATAGTGTGGTTGGATGTTCAATTTAAACTTGGTTGTATACCTCAGCTAATGCTTTTCTACATGCACCAAGTGTTCAGCCACCACATTTAATCGCATCATTATCCCTAGTTGAGTGCATTAGGTTACAACATAGTTCTATGTTGTTACTGTTAAAGGATTCTGTCTGTAATCTTCTTTATATGTGCATCTTGCCAAATTACCTAAGTGTGAGCTGTGTACTTTCATGACTAATACGCAAAAAGTCAATAAATGACTATTAGATTACATAATATTGCCTATAAACATCTTTGTTTTTAAAGTTTCATTAAACCATTGCAGAAATTGACAGCAATATGTTACCTCATAATCACCTTATTATGTTTTTACAGCTATAGTCACCATAACTCTCAACTGTCCTAATTTGGTCGGAACAACCTGATTCTGATGTCAGACTGGCTTGCTGCACCACCAGCCTGATTTTCATAGCAACAGTTCCATTTTCTGGACTGACTACCAGGCCAGCATATGAGGCATGATTGACAGTTAAAGTCCATCCTCTCTGACATATAGGTCCATAGGTAGGTACTAGGCTATTGGCCCCAGGGACTATATAAGCCTAGCCAAATGGTACCCTGGCTTTTGCCACCCAAGAAAATTATTTTCCTGTGCCCCTGTCAAGCAGAGCCACAGAAGTGATCCCCGGGGTGAATTTCCTATTTCCCATCCAATCATCAAGATTTTTCTTGAAGAGTGCTAATGAGGAGCTTTGTTTGATATAGATAGGTAGTTTGTTCCAGAGTATGGGAAGTCTCTGGGACAGGAATCTATCCCTCCAGCATGTTCTGTTTATTGTGGTGACAAGGTTTAGGTCCCTAGATCATGTAGCTCAGAGGGATTGGAATTTCTTTAAGTGGAGTATGCCCAACAACTCTGGGTTTGACATAGCTTTGTATGTTAGGCAGAGATTGCCTCTGAGTAAGTGATATGCGACAGAGTAAAGCTGGAGTTTTTTGAGATGGTCTGCGTAGGGCATCTGTTTGAGGCCAGTAATCCTCTTTGTGAGGTATTTCTGTGGACTTTCCAGTTGTTGTAGATGTCTTGTGAGGTACATACTAAAAGGGGCATTGTACTCTATAATGGGTCTAATGATTGATGAGTAGAGGGGAACAATTACCTCTTTTCTTCCTGGAAGAGAAACCTTTTGTGATGAGGTGTGGCATGTAGAAGGATTTCCTGACTACTGTGGTGATGTGATTATCAAAGGAGAGACTACTGTCCACCTGTGTCCCAAGGTCTGTTATCACACTTTCGGTGTTAGGTAGACTACCACCTATGTGGTAGTTCATGAGTTTTTACCAAAAGGGATGACAATGCACTTTTTGGCATTGAGCTTGAGGCCATGGCTTTGACACCAGGCATATGTCTCAGTGAGGCCCTTTTGTAGGATGTCCACATCGTTAGGACTTTTGATTATGGCTCCTAGTTTGCAGTCATCTGCGAACTTTGTTAGCCAAAGACATTCTGTGTTAGCCTGTACTTCAGAGAAGTAGATACCAAACAGGAGAGGACCTAGGACTGAACCCTGTGGTACTCCACTTGTCACTGGTCTGAAGTTGGATTTAGAGTCTGCTACTTTCACAGTGTGGGTTCTGTCAGTGAGCCAGTTGGCAACCCATCTTGTGACATAGGGATTTATACCTAATTTAGTGAGTTTATCTAGAATTCCAGAGTGGGGGATGGTGTTGAAAGCCTTGGCGAGATCTAGATAGGCTGTGTGAACCACCTTACCCTCATATACGACTTTGGTGACTGCTTCAAAGAAGTCTATCAGGTTTAGGAGACATGATCTGCCTTTTACAAACCTGAACTGGGTAGGATCCAGAGTTTGGAGACTACCAATGTCATTGTTTATAAGTTCCATGATGATATGTTCCATAGCCTTTCAGACCAGGCTCGTCAGGCTAATGGGGTGGTAGTTCCCACAGTCTGTGGTGGCTCCCCCTTTGTGGAGTGGGATAACCATTGCTGTGTGCCATTCAGTGGGCACAAAGCCAGAGGTGAGGTTATGATTGAACATGGTACTTAGGTGGGGTGCCAGTTCATTCTGTAGTTCATGTAGAATGTAGCCTGGGATGTTGTCAGGTCCCATGGATACTGTGTTCTTGGCTTTGGAGAGTGTGTTTTTTACCTGTGCAGCCGTGATTACAGGAACTTTGCATTCTTCTGGTATAGAGATGGGCCCTTTAGGGAATGAGAGAGGGGTAAAGTTAGCACTGAACCTATCTGCCAGGATGTTGGCAATATCAGTTGGATCTGTATATTTAATGCCATTGTGCTGTAACTCAGAGCAGATCTGAGTGTTGCCATTGAGATTTTTGACATACCTATAGAATGCTTTGTGGTTGTCTTTAGAATCAGTGGCAATTTTGTTTTCGTAACTAGCTTTGGAGGATTTTATGAGGGATCTCAGCTTCTTATTGAAGCTGACCATGGAGTTCCTCCAATCATGGGATTTTACTCTTTTTTGCAACAGTTTCTTTCTTCTGTTGTAGAGTTTGTTTATGGCAGGGGACCACCAGATTGGCTTCCTTTGTTTGGAGGATAGCATCTTGGTTCTGTTAGGGATTGCACGATCCATGCACTCATGTAAGTGCTTATAACGTGCAATTGTATAGGATTCAGCAGTCGTGCCTCTATTGTCCGTCAGCATGGGTGTCGTGAAGTTTTCCACTTCTGTCTTAAGAAGCGTGAAGTTGGCTTTGGAGAAATTTTTTATGGTGGTTTCCCTAATGGGGGGTGGGGGTGGGATGTGGATGTCTAGGGTGATTTGCTTGTGGTCAAATTTGACCAACAAGGAATTGACCTCTGGTGTGGAACACCAGTTGCCCATGTTGGTAATGACCAGGTCTAGGATATTGCTACCCCTGGTGGGGGTGTGGATACGTTGATCCAAGGCGTTGGAATTTATGAATTCCAGAAAACGTTGAGCACAAGAGTTGGTACATGAGTAGTTTTCCCAGTTAATGGTGGGGTAGTTGAAATCGACCATTATTAGGGTGTTAGGTTGTACCCTAATATTTTCCAGTGTATCAAGAAATGAAGAGTGGGAATCCTGGGGCATGGTGGGGGATCTGTAGCAAGCTACAATTTGGATTGTGGTCTTGCCCAGAGTTAGTTGCACTTGGATAATCTTCGATGCATTATGCTGAGCAAGACTGGAGGTGTGGATATCCTTAATGAATATGGACACGTCTCCATCTTTAGTGCTTCGGTCCAGGTTAGATGGCCGAAAGGTGTGGTATGAATTATAGCCTGGTAATGCAGGGGTGCTCTCTGGAGCCTTGAACCAGGTCTCTGTTACTGCACAGATGTCGATGTTCTCCATTTTAAGGAGTGCCTCGAGTGAGTGCATTTTGATGTTTAGACTTCTTGTATTAAGTAGCATTACCCTCAGATTTTGCTTGCTTGTACCTGTTACAGTGGTGAATTTGTCATTTGAATCTTGCCTAAAAAAAGGCACTATAGGGCTGGCAAGAGCCTTAGCCAGTATCCGGAATCCCAAGGGCGACAGGTGCAGGCCATCTCTGACAAAGCATTGTGGTATGTCGATCATGTCATCCCAGGCAGACAGATACTGGATCCCCTTAGAATGACACCAGAAGTTTAGCCAATTGTTGAATTCAATCATTTTGTCCTTGTACTGTGGTATTCTGGGTGATGGCAGGATGCTACTCAGGGCTAGGGTCATACCTGCCTGGGCTACAAGATCGAACATTATACACATTTTGCGATTGGTGGTCTTTCTTGCTTTTAAATGTATTTATTTAATTCATTTTGATGAACTAGGTAAGTAGGCTGGTCAGCAGACCCTTTTTAGCTATAGCCAATCATGGCAATAACAGTTACACGGCTGTAATAACAGACCAGAAAATAAGCACATAGTACATCAAAGAAGCAGTAGTAGCCATACAATATAGCGTATAGCGCACATGGTACATTGAAGACACAGGCAATAATTTCAAGGTAGTTGAAACATTCAGATATTTACAGTAGTTACTTTGTAGAATATTACTTACAATATTTACAGTTTATTATATACATTATTTACATTATGCATAGCAGACAATGATATGTTTATTATTTGGAAATGGATGTTAGCAATTATTTAAGAATTCTTTTTCCGGCGGTCTTTAAAGCAGGTGCAGGTAGTTTCTTTTGTGAATTGTTCTTTCAATCTTTTCTTACATAGATCTATTGTAGGTTGTGATCTAAGATCACTGGGAAAATTGTTTCCACCAGGTGGTGTCATTTTTGAAAAAGCTGTTTTACCTACACAGGTTTTAAAATGGGATCTGATCAGTGGAATGAAATTTTCCAACTCTTCTCCAAGGTTGAAGGTTTGATGCCTGATGAGTGGATTGGCCTTTAACGGGGGGCATCATCCTAGTTTAATGATTATGACTACTTGTGTGCTGAATAGTAGTGTTGCTCTACTGTTTGTTGGCAGTCAGTTGAAATGCTTCAGAGGTTTACACTTATGGGTATAACTATTAGTAATACAGGACTCTAAAGAGAATCATAAGGCCTTCTTTAGCTATGTTAGAAACCTAGGAGGAAACTCCCAGATATGCTCAGAATTAGTTCAAAATGATGTGAAAATTACTGAACCTACACACATTGCCAACATACTGGCTGACAGGTTCAGTGCAAACTTCTCCCCCCCCTCCCCCCCAAAAGGAGAGATATCTATTCCAGAGGATTGTAGCCCCCCAAACATCTCCAACGCCCAGGTGAGAACTGCCCTCACTAAGGCAAAAAACACAGCATCCATGGGACCGGATGGTGTCCCCGGCTGTGTGCTTCATGAACTCAATGAGGAATTAAACCCACAGTTAGGACAGCTGTTTAATCTTAGCCTCACCTCAGGATACGTACCCAAGGAGTGGCGCGGCGACTGTGGTCCCACTTCATAAGGGCGGTGCCTCCACAGACCCTGGAAATTACCGCCCATTAGCTTGACAAGCCTTATCTGCAAAGCCATGGAGAGGATCATAATGGAACTCATAAATAAAGACATAGGGAACTTGCAGACTTTGGATCCAACTCAGTTTGGCTTTGTCAAAGGCAGATCCTGCCTCTTAAACTTGGTTGACTTTTTCGAGACAGTCACCAAGGCCATTGATGAGGAAAGGCAGTCCATACAGCCTACCTCGACCTGGCAAAGGCCTTGACACAATACCCCACTCAGGTATCATCGAAAAACTCATCAGCTTGAATGTAAACCCATACATCACAAGATGGGTTGCAAACTGGCTAAGTGACAGAACCCACAGGGTCAGAGTTGCTGGAGCCATGTCAGACTCAAAGCCTGTCACAAGTGGTGTCCCACAGGGCTCAGTCCTGGGTCCACTCTTGTTCGGCATCTACTTTTCTGAAGTACAAGCAAACACAGGAGGGTTATGGCTGACAAAGTTTGCAGATGACTGCAAACTGGGCGCCATAGTCGAAAACACATCTGACACAGATATCCTCCAGAAGGGCCTCACAGAAATGGATAACTGGTGCCAGAGCCATGGCCTGAAGTTAAACGCCAAAAATGCATAGTCATACCCTTTGGGAAAAACAAGGCTACCCCTAGCTACCATATAGGTGGCAATCCACTGAGCACAGAAAAAGTCATCAGAGATCTGGGGACCCAGGTTGACAGTAGCCTTCGCTTGACACTCATGTTGCTAAAGTAGTTAGGAAAACCTTCTATATCACCCACCTGATCATGAAGGGATTCACATCTAGATCAAGGGAGGTCATCGTCCCCTGTACTCATCACTTATTAGACCTATGATTGAGTACAATGCCCGTTCGGAATGTATCTGACCAGACACCTGCTGCAGCTTGAAAGGCCCCAAAAGTTCCTCACCAAAAGGATAAAGGGTCTCAAAAATATGTCTTATGCTGCCCGACTGAAAGAACTCCAGCTCTATTCAGTCTCATACCGCTTGCTCAGAGGTGACCTGTGCCTGACATATAAGGCCATGTCAAACCCAGATTTGATGAATATGCTTCACCTCAAAAAATCTAGATCCCTCAGAACCACAAGGGCGGGAGACTTAAACCTTGACACGGTTATAAATAGAACGTGCTGGAGGGACAGATTCATCACCCAGAGACTCCTATGCTGTGGAACAAAATCCCGGTACATGTGAGGCAGAGCACCTCTCTGGTCTTGTTCAAGAGGAATCTTGACCAATGGATGGGAGATTGCAGATATACCCCAGGGATTACTTCAGCGTCACTGCTTGACAGAGGCACAGCAAAATGATAGGCATAGTTTTTATTCAAACTAAAGGGGTGGCGAAAGCCACATAACTATGGCTAGGCTTATAAATGCCCTTGGGCAGATAGCCTAGTATGAACCTATGAACCTATGAACCTATGAACCTATATCTTCAGATTTTATTGCTGTCTGTATCTATTTGTGTTTGTGATGGAGTAGTAAGTTAGATGTAGCCCATACTCCATTTTTAGTATAAGGACACTTCTTGCTAAGGAGTAACAACATGAAGGGGTGAAAAGATGAGTTATTTAGTAGCATATCTGTAGCCATGTAAGTGCTTTTTGTAGTACTTTCTCATTGCGCTGGGTGAAAGTTAGCTGAGCCAAGGTAATTCCATTGCTATCTTTAATCAACACAATGTTTTTTAAATAGTTTAGCTGTTATGCCAAATATCATAGTAGTTGTTTTAACTGGATAAGAAGTAGTTTTAAATGGATCAATCAATACATGATTATTTTACTTCAGCTGCAAAATGCTGTGAAATTATTTTGTATGCTGTTATATATACGACCGATAGTTTAAATTAGTGAGTACAGTGCACCTATATATTTTTTTCATGTGCTAGTTGAGCCTGGACCTTGCAGACTAATCTACACAGGTGGATTGAACAGGTATGCCCTCTGTGACTTATAAACTTAAAAAACACCAAATTATCAACATGTAGCAAAGACAAACAGGGCTTCTAGCAGCAGTAAGTTAGTGAAAGCATGCACTTTAGGCTGAATCAGTCAGCGATTTACTTTAAAACTCCGAGTGTCAGGATCCAACACTGAATGTTGTTTGATGTTGAATTAGGTGCTGTTATAATTAAGTGCTTTCATTTTATGGACTGTATTTCACTAGAACCAAAAATAAAAAAAATGAACTTTATATTTCAAAAATGTCAGTTACTTTATTAAAAAACTAAGCAATTCCGTCTTCCAAAATTGATTAATAGGCTCTTGTATATTATTTTTGTCTAGGTGCCCATATGTTTCTGTGTACAGGACACAACTGTTCCCAATTCTGCTTCATATTTTTGTTTGTTCCTCATAAAGTGTGCGGTTTTCTATCAAATTATTATGAATTGCAGCCAGTAAATAATAACATTCATGTGAGTTTCAGACTTTATAACCTTCAGAAAATGTTTAGAAACCTGTTGTTCTAGAACTTTCTAAGTATATAAAACCGGTATGTTAAAATCTGTCTCTGATTGTGAGTCTTTCTCCACAATTACTGAGCTAAAAGGTAGAGACAGTTGGGAAGGGGTTGTACTGTATGGTTCTGACAGCAGCAAGCCAAAATGGATTCCTGTGCCATTATTTATTTATTCACTCATTTGATTGCAAGCAGGTATTTGAGGTAAAACAAGTAATACAAGTAGCTGTAATTGACAGTCATGTGTTTGTTTATGTGGAGTGCTTATAATGGGTTGGATGAATAGTTCTGATAACAGGGAGCTTTCGTGCATTCTCAGACCACTGTTCAGTGTTATGTTCATTCATTTGATTGCAGAAAGTCACCCTGAGATGTACACAGTCATCAAAGTTACTCTAGTTGCTAGGTATGAGCAGGGGCTGGCTGTGGATAAACATAACTGACCCTGCTGTTGGGATTTCGTTAAATAGTTATTGACTTGGCGTTATACTGCAAGTCTGCGTTTTTGTGAAGCAAGATGGAATTCAGTGTTGTTAGCAATTTATGTTTCAAGTTAACTATTATGCAACCATATTTCTAAATTTTCAAGGTGAAGAGTTCCTTTAAATGTCACTGAACAAAACTATAGTGGCAATGAGGCTGTTTATAATGTGCATGCCTTGCCAATATTAGTTACCATAGCATTTTGATAGAAATATGTTTTTATATATTGCATTTTTAATATAAACATTTCCTCAAAATGCAGCATGACTTTAGCTTTCTGTGTTTTAAGTTAACTAAGATGCAATTAAAAACATATTTTAAGAGTTTAAGTTCAAGGTGAACTGTGTTTTCATTTAAGACAAGTGCCACACACCACCAGTGAACAGTAGGTAAGTAGCAGCTGACCTTTTTCTGTAGAACAAACTAACAAATGCCATGTCTTTCCAGTCTGATTAGCTACCAGGTCTATTTTTGGATAGATAAAGAAAGAAACATGTCTTATATGCAATAGTTTTTGATACAAAGCATTTTGTAATAGTGCAGTGTGATTTTGCTTTCTATGTTGTAAGATAAATGTTTTCTTTGTAGCAGTAACATTTATACTGTTTATATTACTGTAAATTTACATAAGATGCTAAAATAGTAAAACTTAGCTGAGCTCTTCTGTAAATTGACTACCTTGCCCATGAATATGCATGATTTATGCTAATTAAGTGTTCCTAAATTTTGACAAATGTTCCTAATTTTCAGTAGCTTTGTTACTGATTCTGTCATCTGGAAAGTTAGAGGTTTGATAGTTATTATTTTTTCTAGAGAGAAATGCATATAAAAGTAAACTGTGAAGGGCTTTATTATGAAGCGACAGGATACAATTGTCATTTTTTTGGGTCTATATATGCGCACAAGCCCATTCACATGCGTGCATGCGCAGCACACACACGCACACGCACAGGCACACACACACACACACACACACACACACACACACACACAAAGTCCCACTCAGCATGTTGGTAAGGGTGAACATGCAGTGTAAGTCATGTGACTCTATAGCTTCACTGTGAAAGTATGCAGAAAGCTTCCAGAATGGATGCGGGCTTTGAGCCATTATTTAGATGGAGAAAGAGGGTTTACTGGATGATACAACAATCAATGAAGCGAAAGGTAGTTGTCAGCTAGATGGAGAAAGTAATTTTAGTGGACATGGGATTTTAAAAGACAGTTTTGTGAAATGGAGGACAAAACTTCACTGAATTCAGAAGGAATGGGAGTTTATACCTTGTAAGTGCAGAAAGCATTTTACTGTTTATATTAGGGAAATTTGATAAAAGTTTAATAAAGTATTGCATTATAGTCCAGCCAGGAACCTAACAAGCTGATAAAGGAATGCTGATTTCTGCATGTTTTATGTATAAAAATTGTCATAGCTTGTTAAGAGTCAGATTTATATTTCTGTGATTCCCATGAAACTGCTATTATCTGTTTGGCAATAAAATGTCTGAAACATGCCTTCGGTCTTCAGGATATTCTTTTGGAAATTTAACACCAAACTGCTGTGTATATAATACATTCCATTGCTTTGCAAATAAGACTTTTTAGGCTGATGGTCCTATAATTCTCTTGGTTCAGTGGTGGGCGTTATGGAGTGACATCACTGCTGTCATGTGCTAAACCTCTGGTATAAAGCCAGTGGATAATCTCAGGTTAAAGAGGTTAAGGAGTGGCTCTGCCAGGACTCATTTGGTACTGTTTATTAAACAGCCAGGTAAATTATCTGTTTCCATCTGGGATATATTTTTAGACTTGGAGAGCACCTTCAGTACATGTTCTTTAGAGGTAATGGGGGACTGGAAGATTTCAACTTAGAGGAATAAAGCCCTGACTATGACCCAGGCAACTTGATTAGTGGCTTGCACACTTGTTACAGCTGCCATGGGGAACAGGGGGTAGAGTGTATAGCCATACTGTGACTCAAGCTTCAGAGGAGCTATAGCAACTTCTTCACTTGTTCAGATTTCCACAGATGTATCACTGTTACCACTAACATGACAAAAATGTCTCTAGATAACCTGCTCCAACATTTAGTTACTTCAGAAGATTGCTGCAGTGATAGCAACAAATAGAAGACTGCATGGCAGAGAGGGGACAACATGAATGGGCCAGCCACCCTCAACACTCTGTCAGATTTAGTTGACAAAACAGATGAACTGACAGGTTTGTTAACTAAAGTCTTAGATGAAACATCTACTATAAGGAATAAAGCAGCCTTTCATATGCAGATGGTGGACCCTGCATGACTAATGTCATATATATTGACTCCATCATGCTCTTGCTGACAGGGATGTTCTAAGAGGATCTTCACCCATTGAGATGTACACTAGATAAATGACAGGGCTGAAGACATGAAGAACAGATAGCTCAACAACCTGCACTTAGTTAGGCCATCCAAGCAAGTGGAACCTAACAATCTCTGTGGCTTTTTGGGAAGACCACCAAGCTACCACCTTGAACTTAGTATAGTGCAATCTGTCACAAATGAAAGATCACACAGAGCTGCTCAGCCTCTGTACCCATAGGTGAAACTGCCTGGAAAGATCATTGATAATGTGCTTAATTAAGCAGACAATGAAAAGATTCTGAATAGTGTCAAAGGAGGATGTCCCTTTTGTGCAAGAGACAGTACAAAGATACAAAGCCTTTGCAACTATAAGACCTCTATGTCATAAAAAATGGTCTGCCAACAGCCTTTAGACATCCCACTGATCTCAGTTTCCATTACCAGGACAGCTCCTTAATCCAGAAAATACACTTCAGTTTCATAAAGATAAGTTCTTAACTGAGATTGCAGCAAATAATAGCATCAGAGGGTATTAGGACATTACAGAAGATGGATTTAAAGCCTAGAGAGATTACAGAAGGGATGATATGCTTCAAACCACATTTCTGCTGTTGGTCGCAAGCCACACAGCCTGAAGAAAGATGGTTCCCATGACCAACAGCCTGTCAATCCTGTGGACAAGTCAAAGAAGGTGAATCCTGGGAAGCTCTTCTGCACTGAGTTATCTCTACAAAATAGATATGACCCACTTTGTGAAGAGGGCAGAATGGTTGGAACTGAAAAAAATAAAGAAGCTGACGACCATCCAGCTCGGGTCTATATTAGAACATCGAAGTTTCAAAACTTCAAATGTTCTAATATCGACCCCTATTCAGCGAAAGTTGAAAACATCGAACATACAGAACAGCAAATTTTTTCCTAGGGAAAAAATTTGCTGTTCCAAAACACATACACACAACACAAGCACACCAAACAAACAGCAATCCACACACATGCACCTAAAATCTTACACCTGACCCTACACTAAACTATACACACACCGGTAACTATCCACTTACCTTAACCCAAACCCTAACCCTAAGGTCCGTCACTATCACACACTCACCTTGCCTGCGCCCTAACCCTAACTCACCTACCCTTCCTAACCCTCATGTCCACAGAATCGCAAGCTTACCTGACCCGCACCCTAACTCTCCTAACCCGCCTTAACCCTCACGTCCACACAATTGCACACATACCTAACCCGCTCCCTAACCCTAACTCGCCCTAACCCTCATGTCCACACAATCGCACACATACCTAACCCGCACCCTAACCCTAACTAACTTAACCCGCACTCAATCGCACACTTACCTGAACCCAACCAGTAACTTTCCACCACAGCTCTGAAAATACCGAAGTAACAGAAATGGACAACCAAATTCTTTCCCTAGGAAAAAATTTGGTTTTCTGTTGCTTCAATATTTTCAGCTTTCGCTGAATAGGGGTCGATATTAGAACATTCGAAGTTTTGAAACTTTGATGTTCTATTATAGACCCTCCAGCTCCTGTACAAACTGATCATGGTCAAAACACTCAGCTAGTAAGGGGTATTGAAAGATTTCTAGAGAGCAGCAAAAAATAAACTAGAATGAAATCCATGAAAACATGTAAAAGAAAACACTCATAGTAAGAACAAAAGCAAATATAGCCTAGAGATCAAGATGAGTTGAGAGTTTAGTGTATACAATATCACCAGTAACTGGGTTTTCAGCAAAAATGTTTCACTGAAGGCACATTTGTAAATAGTGGAGATTTCCTTTTTCTCCACTGTTGTGTGACCTTGGAGTACATATATTTAAGTTTGAGCAGTGTGGTGGGGTGTCCCCTCACATGGGCAGAGCAGGGGGATTTGCCCCTGCAGAAAAAGGTTTAAACCAAGTTTCACCTAAAGTTGTTACATTCAAGGAAATTGGTATCGATCCATATTGTATTTGTAATCATAGACTAACGTACAGGTGCTGCTTGTATAAATCAAAGACTAACGTACAGGTGCTGCTTGTATAAATCATAGACTAACGTACAGGTGCTGCTTGTATAAATCATAGACTAACGTACAGGTGCTGTACTCTAAATACTTAATTTTCACTTGTTTTTTAATACTTCGCTTTGCATAGGTTCATAGGTGTGTATTAGGTTAACAACCACTAGGGTCCTTATCAGCCTAGCCGTACAACCCAAATGTGACCCACAAATCAGATTTATATAGGGGTGATTTACTAACTGCATCTGTCCATCAGAGATATAGGTGCCTGAGCAGGGGTAAATATCTGACTAGCCATCCACTGGTCCAAGTTGTGCTTAAATAGGGTAGGGAGGAACTCTGCTTCTCATGGATGTGAATGGGAATTCTCTGAGAAACATATCTGTCTCCCCAACATGTCCTGTTTATGTTACAAGCAATATTTAGGTCTTTTGATCTAGTAGTTCTGATGTTCTTTGTTTTGTGGATGTGCAAAAGGTACACCAAAAGGGGGTCCAGGGATGCCTTGTATGCCACTCAAAGATCACCTCTCAGAAGTCTGTATGATACAGAGTAAAAAGACAGGGTTTTGAGACAATCAGTGTTAGACATTTTGTTTACTCCCTGTATTCTTTTTGTAAGAAAAGTTTGTGGGTGTTCCGGTTGCTACATGGTTCTAGTTCGATATATATCAAGAGGGGGTTATTTAATTAATTATTTATTTATTTGTTTGACATTTGTTGATCAGGTTAGGCCATCTGGGACAAAGCCCTTTTTTAGTGAAGACTCGGGGAGAAAAGCTCTGTAGAAAAACATACAATTAATTTAACATAAGATGAACCAAAAATTACATAAACATAAGTAATAGTAAGTAAAATATAAAGCAAATTGAATATATATTTATACTCTGTGATGGGTCTGATGTGGGCTGAGTACAGTGGTACAATGACCTCTGTTGACATAAATGCCATGTCCTTACTTGTAAGTTGAGCAGCACCGAAGGATTTTCTTACTATCTTGGACACGTTGGTTGAAGGCTAGGTTACTACCAGATCCCTGACTAGTGAATCAGCTTTTAGGGGTGTTTTATTGTTGATGTAGTTACCTAGGGTAGCTGACTTCTCAAGAGGTACTATAATGCATTTCTTGGTATTGAGATTTAAGCCATGGCTTTGCATGAAGCATTTGTATGTGTTAGACCTCCTGAAGGGTGTTCTTGTCTTGGGGGGATTCAGTGATTGCTCTCAGATTGCAATCATCTCCAACTTTGGTCAGCCAGTGGCCTTTGACATTGGCTTTGACCTCTTGAGAAGTAGATACCAAAGAGAAGCGTTCCCAGCACAGAGCTCTGAGGGACTCCACTGGTGACTGGCCTATTTGTGCAGGTGGACTCACTGATCCTAACCTCTTGGGTCCTATTTGTGAGCCAGCTATGCAGAATGTTATAAAGGGGTTTATGCCTAGTTCCATAATCTTGTTTACAATGCCCAAGTGGAGTACTGTATCAAATGCTTTAGCCAGAGCTAGGTGGGCAGTATGCACTGCTTTTCCCTCGTCCATTGCCTTAATGACCTTTTCAAAGAAGTCCATCAGATTCAGTAAGCATGGCCTTCATTTGGCAAAGCCAAATTGGGATGGATCCAGTGTCTGGAGGTCCCCTGTGTCCTTGTTGATAATTTCCATGATAATTCTTTTCATGCCTTTGCAAATAAGACTATTCAGACTAATGGGTATGTAGTTTCCAAGATCTGTTGATGGTCCGCAGTGGATGACCATTGCAATCATCTATTCTTGTGGCACAAAACCTGTTTTAAGACTATAGTTAAATAGTGACTCCCAGAGTCCTGATAAGTTGTATTTTAGACTATTCAGGAGACATAAAAGGATGTTATTGGGGCCTACTGAGGCTGTGTTCTTGGCTTTACTGTGCACCTCTAGTAAATGCTCCCAGGTTATAGGTGAAGTGGCTATGATCTGCTAACAGGTTTGCTATATTGCCAGGCTTGGTGAATGCGGCACCATTAACTATGTCTCTCAGCTATCCAGATTTTTCCCAGAATATCCAGGTTTTACCACTGAGGAAGGACTTGAAGTCTGAAAGCTTTGTTCATCAAATAAAGTTGCTTAAGTTGTGAAGAGGTGCTCTGTTTTTTACATTGTTCCTGTTTTGCTGTACTTCTTCACTTTAACAGCGTAGACATCTTTGGTTTTGTACGTTGAGAGGTATGCCATAAACTACAGGTTCAGCTCATTGCTGTGTGCTACCCTTGAGGTTTCTGACATAGCCGAAGAAGGCCTTATGGTTATCTTTCACCTGGGAGACTACCTTAACTTCAAAGTCAGCTTTGTTTGACCTAATTAGCCCTCTTAGTTGCCTATTTAGTTTGAGGACAGAGTTTGCTTCTTTATGGGAATTACCCTTCCTGATTTTTGCCATATTTGTTTTTCTTTTGTTGTATATCCTATTTAATTTGGGATGCCACCAGGGTGACTTGTTTCTGGAGATAATTCTTGGCTTACTTCTGGTAGGTACAGCAACCTCTATGCAGCCACTAACATGGTTGTACAGAGTTTCTGAGAGCAATTCAGTGCAGGCTGCTGTATTCTCTGGGTTTTGAGGGGCACTGAATTTTGACAAACTATCACTTAATGAAAGGTAGTTTGTTTTGGAATACATCCTAACTGTTACTGGTTTTACTGGGGTAAAGAGCTGATGCTGATTTCAAAGAAGACAGCTTTATGGTCTGACCTTACCAAGGGAGAAGAGAAATTGGTGGGAGGAGGTGCAGCATTCTCCCATACTTGTGAGTACAAGGTCCAGTATGTTGGAGCCTCTAGTGGGCATTTTCACTATTTGGTCAGGGTGTTTGTATTTACAAAGTCCAGGGATCTCTGTGCCTGAAGATTTGAGGCCATGTAGGATTCCCAGTTTATAGAGGGGTAATTAAAGTCTCCCATAAGTAGGGTTTTAGTTTGGATGGTAAGTGTCTCCTGTAGGTCCAATTATGTATTGTGAGCTTCTTGGAGCATGGAGGATGATCTAAAGTTGGCTAGGATACAGTACGGGATTTTGTCTATGGTGATCTGCAGCTAGAGTTACTCCAGCACATCATCCTGTTTGACCACCCTAGATGTATGCTTGTTATTGATGTATACTGAGACATCTTCACCTTTAGCTCTTGTCTGTGCAGCTACTGGTCTAAAAGTGTGGACGTCAGTAAAACCTTTCACTTCCAGAGTATTCTCTGCCTCTTTAAACCATGTCTCAGTAACTGCACAGATGTCTATATTCTTGAGTGTGAGGAGGACATGGAGGAAATGCAGTCTATTATTTATTGTTGTTTGTTTTATTTGTTTTGATTGTTTGATTTTATTATTTGAATTGCACAAAATAAATAAAAGTGTGTGCATGTGTGTGTGCTTGATTTTTTGCGGACACTGCCATTTTTCAGCTTTTTGAATGCTTCCCATTGTACTTGACTGACTGTAAATCAGCTTTTCTGTGACATTTGTGAAGCTTATAGTGATTGACACCATAACCACCCCTAACAATAATTTTAAAATGCTCCTTACATGTATGCTCTGTAAGTGGTAACATTTATTATTATATTGAAAATTAGGAGGTATTCTCTGGGATTCAAAAAGGGCTACTGTCAGTGGTAAGCCTTATGCAGCTATTTTTCAGCTGGCAGTAGCACTTTCCAATTCTTAAACAGCTGCACTACAGTGACGGTACGCAGTTTGTAGAATCACCACAAGTGGGCTGTCTCCATGGCCTATCACGATGCTAATGAAGCATTTCAGGAAAACAGCATATGATAATTGGCCATGTGCTGTCCTCTGGAAATTTTCAGTAAGGGATTTACACAGCTATGTCATTCACAGAATCACTTGGCTATGTAAATTAACATAGTCAGACATGTTAATTAAAACAGACAAATCAAGGCTGGGTTCCTCCATTTCTTTCAATGGGAGATAGACTGTGTAGCAAGTAATTATCAGCTAGTTTAGCAAAGAGGGGCAGTGGCAGGGAGTGGGTGTGAGTGTGTGCATCTGTAGGTGTATGAGTGTTGTCAGGTGTGTGTGTGTCTGTCTGGGTGGTCACAGTAGGGATTAGACAGACAATGAGTATAGTAGGTGTGTGTGTGTGTGTGTGTGTGTGTGTGTGTGTGTGTGTGTGTGTGTGTGTGTGTGTGTGTGTGTGTGTGTGTGTGTGTGTGTGTGTGTGTGTCTGGCTGATGGAGTGTCTGTGCATGGAAAAGCCTGTGAGTGTGCATGCACATTTGTGTGTGTGTGCATGTGTGTGTGTGTGTGTGTGTGTGTGTGTGTGTGTGTGTGTGTGTGTGCATGTGTTGGGGGGCACAGAATGCTTCCATACCTCTCAATTCCCCCTTGACTAATGAGCAAAGGTTCTAATAATGTGGTGGAACACTAGACATCAGATGCACTTTCTAGATATTACTCTAACAGAACAATACATTTTCCAACAAGAAGTGTAAAGTGCACAATAAGAAGTATAAAACTCTTACGCCTGGTATTATTACCTGTCTGTGTTTGTCCATCACAAGGCACGATAAATATAGGAGGCAAAATCATGAATGCTCTACATAATCCAGGACAAGTGAGAGATAGATATATATATATATATATATATATATATATATATATATATATATATATATATATATATATGGGTGGGTTTGTGAATGTGTGTGGGAGACTGAAGGAAGGGGATGCCTGTGCCAATGCAATGCAAGTACTGCCAGAGGTGATAACTACAGCAAAGTGCTGATCAGCACTAGCAGTAATATTGCATGATTCACAGACATGCAAATTAGCTGATAAGGCGCACTAGCGGTAACACTGCATGATTCAGAGACATGCAAATTATCCGATAATAAGATCCTTATTCATTGTGGCTAATCTGTCTCTGAATTGCAGTTTTTGCTGAAGCAGTTTACACTTGCACTAGGATTCTTTCTGAATCCAGACTGATTGTTTGTACTTCAATCTCATTTGTTCTCAGTTTATTTTAATATTAACATAAATATATTAATGCAGATTACAGGTATCTTATAATAGGTATAGAGCCATTAATATCACTTGTTTGCGTCATGAAATGCTCATACCATTATTCCTGATAGTTTACATTTTGATTGGCATGCTATAGAATCAGCTACGTCAGACCCAAGCTAATGTTCTTTGCCTAACCTAATCCATAGTGGACTGAATTCTGAGCCAGTGTTGTTCTTTTTCTTTCACACCTTTATAACTTTTCAGTAGATACGGTGGATGGCACAATGGTACCTCACACTAAGAGGTTCTCCAGTTAGATTCTTGACAGATGTGCTTCTGCGTGGACTGTGGATGTCCTCACTGTGTTCATGTGGGCTTTCTCTTTATACTCCAGTTTCATCCCAAACGCATCCAGTAGGCAGACTGATAAATCTATATTTTCCATAGAGTGTGTGTGTGTGTGTGTGTGTGTGTGTGTGTGTGTGTGTGTGTGTGTGTGAGTGAGTGAGTGAGTGTGTGTGTGTGTGTGTGTGTGTGTGTGTGTGTGTGTGTGTGTGTGTGTGTGTGTGTGTGTGCGCGCGCGTGCGTGCGTGCGTGCGTCAGTGTGTGTGTGTGTGTGTGTGTGTGCGTGCGCGCGTGCGTGCGTGTGTGTGTGTGTGTGTGTGTGTGTGTGTGTGTGTGTGTGTGTGTGTGTGTGTGTGTGTGTGTGTGTGTGTGTGTGTGTGCATTCTGTGAGTGATATGGAAGAAAATCCTGGCAATCTGCTTCCATTCCCTGCTGGCCTAATAAACTGTGAATGGTGGCAGCTGCTCTTAGGGTCACTATGGGAGTTAGATATAACTTGATAAGCATGGATGGAGGATTGATGGATGGATTGAATAAATAATGTGGAGATAATTAAATGAACTAGTATTTTTTTCTTTATGACATACTGATAAGCAGAATGGAGAAAATGAAATGATTGTACTATTTGTTTTTTTTTTCTTTATGACATATTATAAACAGAATGGAAACCATTAAATGCACTGTTAATTCTTTTAAACGTCTAATTAGACAACCCTTACCAGTGCTGTGTTCCAGTCTAAGACCATATGAATCTGGAGCTGACTGCCTGCTGCTGTCCATCATTATAGTAACCTACCAGCTGTGAATAAGAATTTTTTTTGTCTCGCCCAAACAGCACATGTAGCTCTTAACTGTCAACAGGCATGCTCCTTAGTTAAGCATAAATAAAAAAAAATGCAATGCCTAATTTAAAAGGACCTAAGGTGACTCATGAGTTAAGGGGAAACAAGAAGTCCTGCAAATACTACAAGGGCTACTGAATCATTCCGGGGAATATTCCCCAAGAAAATAATTGGAGTGGAAGATAAGACCTGTAGAGTAAGACATAATTATTCTGATGAGCAATGACTTAATAGTGACATATACAGTGGATATAAAAAGTTTACACACCCCTGTTAAAATGCCAGGTTTTTGTGATATAAAAAAATGAGACTACAATAAATAACTTCAAAACTTTTTCCACCTTTAATGTGACCTATAACCTGCACAATTCAATTGAAAAACAAATCTGTTAGGGGAAAAAATAAAAACAATAAAAAAACATACACTACACTGGTTGCATAAGTGTGCACACCCCTAAACTTAAACTTTGTTGTGTGTGCACACCCTTAAACTAATACTTTGTTGAAGCACCATTTGATTTAATTATAGCATTCAGTTTTCTTGGGTAGGAGTCTATCAGCATGGCACATCTTGACTTGGCAATATCTGACCACTCTTCCTTGCAAAAGCGCTCCAAAACTCTCAGATTACGAGGGCATCTCCTGTGCACAGCCCTCTTCAGGTCACCTCACAGATTATCTATAGGATTTAGGTCTGGGCTCTGGCTGGGCCATTCCAAAACTTAAATTTTCTTCTGGTGAAGCCATTCTTTTGTTGATTTGGTATATGCTTGGGGTCATTGTCGTGTTGAAGGGTGAAATTCCTCTTCATCTTCAGCTTTCTAGCAGATGCCTGAAGGGTTTTGGCCAAAAGTGACTGGTACTTGGAACTGTTCATAATTTCCTCCACCTTGACTAAAGCCCCAGTTCCAGCTGAAGAAAAGCAACCCCAAAGCATGATACTGCCACCACCATGCTTCACCGTGGGGATGGTGTTTTTTTGGTGATGCAAAGTGTTGTTTTTGCGCCAAACATACCTTTTGGAATTGTGGCCAAAAAGTTCAACCTTGGTCTCATCAGACCATAACACATTTTCCCACATGCTTTTGGAAGATGTATTGTTTTGCAAATTTTAGCCGGGCCTGGATGTTTTTCTGTGTAAGTAAAGGCTTCCGTCTTGCAACCATACCCCATAGTCCAGACATATTGAGAAAATGGGAGATTGTTGTCACATGTAGTACACAACCAGTACTTGCCAGAAATTCCTGCAGCTCCTGCAGTGTTGCTGTACGTCTCTTGGCAGCCTCCAAAACCAGTTTTTGTCTTGTCTTTTCATCAGTTTTGAGGGGATGTCCAGTTCTTTGCAACATCACTGTTGCCCCATATTTTCTCCACTTTTTGATGAATGTCTTCACTGTGTTCCATGGTACATCCAATGCTGTGGAATGTTTTTGTACCCTTCTCCTGACTGATACCTTTCAACAATGAGATCCCTTTGATGCTTTGTAAGCTCTCTGTGAACCATGGGTTTTGCTGTAGCAGGCAACTGAGTAAATGTCAGAAAAATCCTACTAGGACTGCTGAACTTTATTTGGGGTTAGTTTGGGAGTCTCTAATTGATGGTAGGTGTGTACTCAAGAAGACTTAATACTGTAATTAAATCAAAAGGTGCTTCAACAAAGTATTAGTTAAAGGGTATGCACACACAACAAAGTATTATTTTAGGGGTGTGCACACATGCAACCAGCGTATTGTACGTTTTTTGTTTTTTTATATTTTTCCACGAACAGATTTGTTTGTTTTTCAATTGAATTGTACAGGTTATGGGTCACATTAAAGGTGGGAAAAGGTTTGAAATGATTTATTATGGTCTCATTTTTTATATCACAAATACCAGGCATTTTACCAGGGGTATGGAAACTCTTTATATCCACTGTAAGTATAGATAAGAACATGTGCTAATGAAGTGTTTTGGCATGCAGTTTATAAAGCTACTTATCAAAGATTCAGGCTGGAATACTAACATACCACTGGTATGAACAAACACAAGTAAACCAGGGTAGATTGGAGAATATTCCGGTGGTGCAACACTGTCCTGATTACCATGAAAACAGTAGCTAAACAGAGAAGGATAAAACCCAATGGGGGATTATTATTTTACTAGAAGAGTATTATAATGCAAATTATTATTATTATTATTGTCATTTTATGGCATACTGACTGTTGTCATGTAACTAAACGTGCATGAATGTTAGACAACGCCATGTAAAACTATTAGCATTGATGCAGATTTAGATTATCTGTAGAGAACAGTGCAGCTACTATAACTTGCCATTTTATCTTCCAAAACATGCTACTTCTGAAATCTTCTGGAAATAAGCAATCCAGGCACCTTCAAAATTAATTGTCTTTGGTCAGCTCCACAACACTCACACACACACACACACACACACACACACACACACACACACACACACACACACACACACACACATTCCCCACAAAAATATAACGAATGTTAATTAACTTTACTGTAAGCAAGCCACAAATCTGCCAAAGAATCTCTGTTAAACTCAAGACATAAAAAAAGAGTCTGTAATGTGCACCCTTTATTGACTAAAGCACACATACAAAATGTATATTTAAACTACAGAAGCATGCCTGTGTGTGGATGTATATTCCCTGGTATATGAGGCCGATAATAAACTTATTTGAATACTCCCCTTATTTGTAAAATTAATGGGGACATAGAGATTGATTGCCTGTTTAGTTGATTTAGTATGTCATCACTTCCTCATGCTCAGGTTTTACAGCCTGAGTTGTGTATGTACTTTGAGCTCTCACTTCACATGACCCTAAGCATTTCACCGTGACATTTTCTGTTGCCCTAGGCAAACCTTTCAACACTGCTAACTGTAACACAGTACCAAGCTCATCAGAGCAGGAATGAGTTTGTATTTCCTGACCTATACCTAAAATTATCTTGCCCTTAAAATGTTTAAAGGTAAAATTCTCTTCCTCTGCACTGCATTAATTATGCAAAAGAATCCTCTATGTACCATGTAACAGCAGTTGCACTTAGGAGTTATAAACACGACTTTGGGTTACAGATAATAAGGCATTGGTACCAACAGCTACAGACACATTTGTCTGAAACAGGAATTTCTTCACATTGATAAACCTCTCTCACAATACACTTATTATTTCCATTTGAACAGGATATAACTTAAAGAAGGAAGACAATTACAATTAGCTGTGGTTCTTTCACCATGGCAAACATGTATTCAAGCACGCACAGATAAAACACATGCGGGAAAATAATAGGTGCATTCTAATTTTGTTTTTCTGAGAGACAGTTCTCCTTGATGGGTCCAGTGAGTGGTTTATCCTCTTCACCAATCAGAATTCAGCAATATTTTTCAGAAGAGCTCATGCTCTGGGATGCATACATGCATACATGCCCTAGGTGCTGAGGTGGGCCTACTTAAGCATACCTCACACAGCCATCAGCAAACACCTTCCTACAAATCACAAAGTAGCAATAAAGACTGGATAGCAACTCAACTAACAAGTAATATAGATGTTTACCTGACTAGCAGGGAACACTGACAGCTAAGGCTAGATGCACAGGCAGAACACACACACACTGGGGAAGGGGCTATTTCTGACCCATCAAGGAAGGTCCTATCATGCAGCAACTGATACAGTAAGAAACCATCTATTAGATCTAACACTTAAGACCTTTCCTGATGAGTCATATGAGGTTGAATTCCAGGTAGCAAACTCAAGGGTGGAATAAGCTAATGTACAGCCTGCTCAACACTCAGAAGGCTGAATTCTAAAGTCTAGTAATACCAAAACAAGCCTGCTTCCCTAAGTTTTGGTTGAGACAACAATACTTGGTGAAGGTGTGCTCCGATGGCCAAACGGCCAAGGCACAGATGTATGTGGTGAATATATTCTTTTAGCAAATGATGCAAATAGCCAATTTCCTAGTTGAGTGGGCTCTTACCATAGCATTTTCCAGTGGTCAGTTTGTTGCCTAATGGCAAAAAAAGATAATGTAGTTTTGGCAGCTCATGTGTATGATACATGTTTTATCAGCTGCTCTTTCTTCTCTGGAGTTGTTGTTGTTTGTCTTTTCGACTTTTCCTGGTTAGGGGTCCGCTAATGATTGGCAGTAGATTTTTATGGTGCCGAGTTGCCAGCCCGATGCCCAACCTTCAACGAAGGCATGCCCATTCACGCTTGTCTTTCGGAGGCCACTCAACCATGGGGAGGACATGCAGACTCCACACAGAAGGCGCTCCAGCCGAGAATCGAACAGGGGAACCTCTTGGTGTGAGGCAACAATGCTACCACTGTACCACAGAGTAAAGGGAGAAAAAAAAGCAGCTGATCTTGCTTCCTAAAAATCACATATGCTCATCGGGTAAATCATGAGAAGGAAGTGCATATCCAGTAAGTGAAAGTCTCTCTGTCTCCTTCCTTGGTTTCTGTTTCAGCAAAAAAACTGGGACATGAATGTTCTGCTGCAGTGGCAGTTTGTAAATTTCTTTAGGCAGGAAACATGAGTGATACACGATCACTGTGAAAGACCATGCATGACTCTCTTTACACGAAAGGCAAAACCTCCAGGTTTCTAAAAAAGAAATGTAAGTGATTTCAGTGCTTTGGGGCTCAAACAGTGGTTATGTAAGCTTGGCAATTATGAAGTTTAAATCCTAGAGAGGGGTGGGGCGTTTAAAAGAAAACAGAGATGTAGCATTCATTTATGGAATTGTTTCCCTAGACAAGGTAGCAACATAATTCTTGGAGCCATCCACAAGGTCAAGATGGGCAGAAATAGGTAGTGTATGCTATTTGACCATGGAATAACTAAGGCTGAGATAGAAGAGTTGGCTGAACTACATCAGTACAATATGCAAGATGTGTGGACGTATATTCCCTGGTAGTACAAGGCACTTATCCACCCAGATTGAGAACCATTTCCACCTGGAGTATATGATTGCTGACTGCAAGGCAACTTTATAGCCACCACAATAATCTGAGAACACTGATAGAAGATCTCATGGATCAAGTGATCTACATTAGCAACCAAGCTCTGCAGTGAGTCAGATGTCAATCCAAACATTGGGAACATCTTTGGTAAGGATCTGGATATTTTTGTGTACTGCCAGGGACCTGAGATCCTGAGACCATGGGCCAAATTACAGAAGGTTGCTCTCAGTGTAAGTCTGCTTTACTGGTAGGCTTTATACTGGAGTAAGTCCCACCAAGAGCAAATCTTTTGGAATCTGTCCCCATGTCATTTGTACCCACCACAGGTTGACAAGGATGTTTTGGTCTTTCTTCTCTGAACTTTGAGATGAGGTACAACTGGAGGACATACAGGAATTTTCCACACCACACAATGGAGAATATGTCCACTACTACTTCCTGCTTTCATGCTGCACCAAGCAGAACAGCTTGAGGACAATATTCCCCCAAATGGCATGCAAGCTGACTTCCAGAGCTCTCCAATGCCATAAGAACAAGATCAGACATGGCATGCGAATCCACAGCTCCAGAAAAAGACTGGAGGACCAATTCCGACAGTCTGTCAGCAGATTTGCTTCCCTAAGGATGTGAATTGTTGACAGAATAATGCTCTTGTCTATGATTCTCAGTCATACAAATACTATCTCCCTGAAATGGAGGTAGGACTTTGGTCCCCATTGCTTGTTTAGGTGCCCAATGCTGTACTAATTATCTGACAGAATGAGGAGAGGTCTTATAAGATTTTCCATCTCTAAAGGTTTCAAGGCCAGGAATACAGCTTGAAGCTGTAAATGAGTGATGTTAATTACCTTCTTCATAGGAGGTCAAGTTACTTGTACAATGCAGAATCCAAGATCGGGTGCCCATCCTGCTAGTGAAGCATCCACTCTGTGAAAGACTTAAATCACAGGAAGAAATAATACCAAAAGGTCCATGGGGATTGCCCACCACTCAATGTCTGAGCTTCACAGGTCTAACATCACAACCATAAGCATGTGGTGGCCCTGCAGCCCCCCTGGTGCCTCACAATGTACTATAATACTCACATCCTCAAGCATGTAAGTAACACCATGATGTCTGTGGCAGCCATCAAGCCAAGAAGATAAAGCAGGATCTGCGTCCAGACTCTGCATTCTGTCCTCACCCAGCTAGCCAGTGCTATGACCTCCTGGGCTCTTTCCACAGGCAGGAATAACCAAAACTAGAAAGTGTCCACCTCGTTGTCTGTAACAGCAACTGTCTGAGCAGGAGTCAGACAGGACTTCTCCCCATCTAGGTACAGGAAAAGAGGTTTCTTTTGTATTGATGGCACACTCTGAGCTCGGCAGATTAAAGTGAGGTTGTCTGTATACTGAACCAGAAAGCCTTGCCCCAATGCAGTATGCAGGTTGTTGATAAAAATATTGAAGAGGAAAGGAGATGACCTTGGATTGAGTGCTGAGGGACACCATTGAATATGGGCAGGTAGGATGAGCAGCACATTTGCCATTTAACACATTGTGTCCTACCGAAGAGATGTTTTTTAAAAGGCAGAGGCAGAGAGAGAGAGAGAGTAATGTTTGTAGTAGTTTAATATGGGAAACTGTATCAAATACTTTTGATAGATCCAAGAATGTGGAAGAGACTACCAAATTAATGATATATTGTGTTGTGAAGGCAAGAAGAGCTGTAGTGGTGCTATGAAAAGGCTAAAAGCCATGTTGGTTGGGAGGGAGTAAGTCATCAACTAGGAGATAATTTAGCACTTGAGAATGTATACATCTTTCAGGGATTTTTGTTAAGGGTGAGAGTATAGCTATTGGTTGATAGTCGGATAACTCCATTGGTTTTCATCCTTCATTTAGTGGAATAATGTATTTTTTGCATAGTTTGGGTACATATGATACTAATATGGACCTGCTGTGTTGATTGGTATAGATATATGGTAGGCTATGGCACTAGTGGTAGATTTTAAATATTCATCTGGAAGTTGGTCAGCTGCTAATGTTGCAGGTTTCAGTTGTGATAGCAGTTTTTGTATTATTGTAGTTGGGACTGGTTGAAGAGAAAATGTTAAGGTACTATTCTGAATGAACAGAGGTGTATCTAATGAGACATCTGTTAGATGCTTTAGTGCTGCAGATATTATTTAGGTGAAATGGGAGTTGAATCATTGAGCAATATTTTGGTTTGTTTCATTTGGTAGAGGATTTGGCTGTGTAGTTTTTCCAGGTTTCAGTAGTCTGTTTATGGCTGCCCACTAACATTTTGAGTTAGAAAGGATATTATTTGGGAGATGGTGAAGTAAGTTTTTTTTTTTTTAATTTGGATCAGTTTTTGGAGAGATTTGTCAGCTTTCTATATGTCTAAACTTTAAACAGTGAAGGGAGCACACTGATAATTATTTCCATCATTGGAATGCTATGACTATCATTTACAAGATACTATACATGCAGCCAACCATACGATATACCATTTGGGATATGATAAAGAATGACAATGCAATCTATATTACATAAAAGCATATTCAGGAACTTCTTACCACAGATATTAGAGACACTAGTCACACCAGTAACATAATTACAAATATAATAAAATTCCAAATTCTAAAGGCAGCTATTATAGCAGCAGCTAAGCATACCTCAGTTATCCCTATTTTTGTCTCATATTTTACTCTTCCCTTACATTTTTATTTTGACCTTTTGGCAATCAGTGAAAACTGCAATCTGTCAGTAATGCCAGTCCTTAGAGTTTCATATTTCTTATTCCTCAGAAAATGTATTTTGATATAAAACACATTAACTTTTATTAAATTAATTAAAATGTATCAAATGAAATTTCTAAAAGAATTATAGTAATATTTTAAAATTGTCTCCAATTTTGGATCTTTATGCCTCCATTAATTTCCTTGGTTCCTGAGCAAAGAAGTTAACAGCTTATGCAGCCAAAAGGCTAGAATTAACATATATTTGTGTAAAGAATTTCCCTAAACAGTATCAGATTTTACAGAATGCCCTGATTATACCTCACAGTTTTGTCCTTTACCCTCATAATTGTTTTTCCCTAGCAAATTACTGAGGATTAATAATGCCAGAAATGAGTTTCATATTTCTTATTGTTCTGAAAAATCTGTTATGTTAATTTTTTAAGTAATTTAGAGTAATTTTTTAAAATTAACCCAGATTTTGGGCTGATTTTGTCTCCATATTATTTTGGCATTGTCCCAAATTCTTGACCAAATAACTTGAGAAGCACAGTGAGAAATAAGCAAGAAACATCATTTCCCTTCTCGGAATGTCCCTGATTTGGCCTTATTTTGAGTCTTTTCCTTATAAACTGAGTACTTTTCTGGAAAATCATTGAGAATTGCAGTCACCAAATAATGACAGTCATAAGTACTTTGAATTTGTTTTCTTGTCCTTCAGAAAGAGAATGAACTGTTATTTTAGCAGCTTTTTAAGTATATGAGAGCACTGTTTAGAATCTTTCCATGATGTCATCCTTTTGTCCCTGATTCTTATGCTAACGGGTTGACAGCTACTTGAAAACATTTCTGCATGTCCCTTATTTTACCTATTTTTTTTTATTTTTATAAGAGTTTTACATTGAGATGTGCACAAATGTAATAACTATAATTGCAGAGATTGCCTGTGCAGGAAAACGACTACCTGCTAGTTGCTAATTATTCTGGATGTACATGACTATTATGACTTTAATGGAAAAACCTGGGATACTTTACCATGTGGGTAGTGTTATGGAACAACTTGGGATACTTTACCATGTGGGTAGTATTATGGAACAACTTGGAATACTTTACCATGTGGGTAGTATTATGTAACAACTTGGAATAGTTTTCCATGTGGGTAGCATTATGGAACAACTTGGGATACTTTATTTTTTTTTATTTTTATTTTATTTTATTTCCAGTTTGATTACCGAGGAAGTCCACTGGGTCAACACGGCCCATTTTCAGTGGCGGCCCGGGGAGAAAAGCTCTGAGAATGCATTAAAAAAAACAGTTTACATATAGGATTAAAAAAAAAAAACCAGTTTACATACAAGATTTACAAGAAATACAAGCAAGGTCTGAGAATGCATTAGCAGTTTACAAATATGATTACAAGAGGTACAACCTAGTACCAGAAACAATTCTGTAGAACCAATTAGATTAAGCTTTTTCATTGAGTATGCGTTAGCAGAAATTTATTGAAACTGAGTGTTAAGGTTGTATAGATATTTGATATGTATTGAGAAATTACAGGAATTTGAGAAATTGTGGATATGCTTTACATGCATATATTATAGTAGAAAGGAGTACTCTATATTTACAATATTTATAAGTTTTGTTGAGCAAATATAGCTGTAGGAGTGGAAGAAGTAAGGAGAGGAATAAAGCCGCAGGAGAGTGCAGGAAGATTTGATAGTGTTGAAAGAATATGTCTGAGGGAGGTATATAGGGATTATGTGCCAGTAGGGGGAGCATCCATTTTTTACCATGTGGGTAGTATTATGGAACAACTTGGAAAACTTTACCATGTGGGTAGTATTGGTGTGAATATTACATGGCTACTTGTTTCACAATGAAATGTCTTGTGTGTACACAGAAGTGGTTATAACAGCTGGGTTGGGGTGGGGACGGGGACTGTCTGTGGATGAAAGCAAGTGATCTTTTTCTTGTTTGCTGAGTTTGCTGAGTTCATACAATCATTAATCTCGTTTTGCAGGACTAGTGTGCATTTTAAAAAGATGAACACTTCACTGTGTGTTTCTGTAACCAAAGTCATTGTTATTTTTTATCACAGTCAGACATTTGAAATCTAGACTCTCAGTAAAGCAGCTGTAATTGATAGGTATGGATGCTGTCTGTGGGAAAAGTGACTTGCCACTGGTGTATGATCATGTTAAGCAGCAGTCACTGATACAGCATGGTAGTAGTAGTATCACATAGTGGGCTGTAATTGCTGAAATCAGTGCAAAATCAGTACTGCTGTGGCTTTTCTGTGGGCATGCGTGCATGCATGTGTGTTTTGTGGGGTTTCAGTGCTTTTAAGAGTAACAAGTTGGTCATCTTTCCCCATTTCCATCACAAACATTAGAACTGCCCATGATAAGTGGCTAACATTAATGGTCTGGCAAGAGCAGAATATCTGAAAACAACTGCCTACCATAGTAGTGCAATGATTAGCATTGTATGGCTTGTCAGGAGGTGTGTGTGTGTGTGTGTGTGTGTGTGTGTGTGTGTGTGTGTGTGTGTGTGTGTGTGTGTGTGTGTGTGTGTGTGTGTGTGTGTGTGTGTCTGTGTGTGTGTCTGTGTGTGTCTGTGTGTCTGTGTGTGTGTCTGTGTGTCTGTGTGTGTGTGTGTGTGTCCTTGTGAGAGACAAGCAAAAATCAGTGCATTTTTGATAATCCTTGTTTTTCAGGAGTTGTATCAGTATATATGTATGTGCGTGTGTGTGTGTTAAAATAATATCACCATTTACCATCTGTAGACTCATATAATATTTCAGGGCACATATATAGGTTCATAGGTAGGTACTAGACTATTGGCCCTAGGGCCTGTATAAGCCTAGCCAAAAAGATAACCTGGCTTTCGCCACCAAAGAAAATTATTTTCCTGTGTCCCTGTCGAGCAGAGCCACAGAAGTGATCCCCGGGGTGAATTTCCTATTTCCCATCCAATCATCAAGATTTTTCTTGAATAGTGCTAATGAGGAGCTCTGTTTGACATAGATAGGTAGTCTGTTCCAGAGTATGGGAAGTCTCTGGGACAGGAATCTATCCCTTCAGCATGTTCTGTTTATTGTGGTGACAAGGTTTAGGTCCCTACAGCGTGTAGCTCGGAGGGACTGAGATTTCTTTAAGTGGAGCATGTCCAACAGCTCTGGGTTTGACATAGCTTTGTATGTTAGGCAGAGATCACCTCTGAGTAGGCGATATGTGACGGAGTAAAGCTGGAGTTTTTTGAGACGGTCTGCTTGGGCATCTGTTTGAGGCCAGTAATCCTCTTTGTGAGGTATTTCTGTGGTCTCTCCAGTTGTTGTAGATTATAAGACTGTAGAATAACTGTAGAATATAACTCTTCTGGGTAATTGCTGAAAAAAGAACAAGCCATCTTTTGAATCAAACACAATTGCATCACAGAACAACCAGACCCCCAAGGTTTCTGGGGGCCTTGAAGACCAACAACCCAAGTTATATAAGTAGATCTTGACAAAGGCTTAGTAGTGGCCTGTGGCATGAACCCTGCCTAAATTAAAAAAATCTGAGGTGTGCACAGAAGTTAGTTGCAAATTTTTTGGGATGCTGGGCACAATGTGGTCAATGTATAGTTTTGAATTTTCCTCACAATCAAACCTCAGAGGTGTGCACAGAGGGTCATTATAACTTTTGTGTTCCTGAGAACAGTGTGAGAATCATTTCTTTAACTTTTTTCACAAACCTTAGGGGTATACACAGAAGGTTGCTATGGCCTTTGTGGGGGCTAGAGGCAGTGTGTCATTATTTCTTTAATGTTCTACACAGACAGTATCTTTAGCTTTTCTAGAGGGAGTGCACCATCTCGGAGCCACTAATCAAAATAATTAAGGTAATTGTGTTTTTTCTTCTCTTTCCTCACAATTAAATGTCAGACACCTATACAGGTGGCCATGTTTTGTGGGTAGTGATTTGGATGCATTCTGTTTACATTTGTCTGACAGTAACAGGTTGAAATATCTTACTGTTACAGTTTCTTTTGTTTGTTTTTTTAATTTTTTCCCATTTTGAGATCAGAGAGGTATGCAAAAGGTGGGCATCTTTTGAGATTAGGGATGAGAAGGTATGCTGCATGTAGGTATAACAGCAGCGACTTGAAATATATGATTATGGCCATTTGTGCCCTCATGTTTATTCAGTCTAACACCAGGAGGTGTCTATTTTTTGTTTGCGAGGGTGGTAGATATTATTCTTAGATATGCTTTATATGGCCTCACAAGCATTTGTTTTCTCAGTCTGTTGTGAATTGTTACTTTGTCTGTTTTGAGCATTCAACCTAGTGCATAATTTATTTCTTCACAGAAAGAAAAACAAGAGTTTGAATTTCTTTCCTTACTCAATAGTTCTGTTCGGACCATCACCTGATCAAAAGGTTGGAAAAAGGTCTAAAACGTACCTCAGAGCATCTACAACCACATGGCCTCTGAGTAAAGCTGTCGCTCTATTAAATTTTTGTATGTGACTTGAGGTAATATTTAAAAATTCTCCCTGATATCACTTAGTGACCCATTAGGGCTTTGCCCAAAAATCTTAAGAATCGCTATTTAAAGGTATGGCAACACACAGACTCACCCCATCCCTTTCAACTGTCCCTGACTTTACAGAACATCATTGACATTGCTTCTTATACCTGCCCTGTTCCTCATAATTCATGAACCATTAAAGTTGGTGAATAATACCAGGAATTATGGTTTCCTGTTATTGTTCAGAAAATACATACTGATACTAGACATGCTCTTCTGTTAAGCCCTTAGTTAGTGAAGAGAAGTAAAGCCCTGAGTTGTTAATGAACTGCTTCCTCTTTTACAGGTACAAGGGCGTGCATTCTTTTAAGTGGTATTAACCTTTTAAGTAGTTTATGGTAATAGTAAAGTACCCCTCATGCCTAGTGTTTGTAAGACTAATTTGTTCCGTTTACTTTCTAAGTAGCACAGGGTATTAAGTGTCCCTGGCGATAGTGTTCCCCCAAATATTATATGTCCTTCATGCTGCAAAATCTGTTGTTCTATTAATTTTTAAGTGATGAATAATATTGCATAATGTTCCTGGTGTCTAGGGTCCCCCAGTATGTATTTTGCTTGGCCAAACCTTCAGTTGTTGTATTAATTTTTTCAATGGCTTTGAGTAATACTTAAAATTTCATGGTGTCTAGTGCTGCCCATTATTGAAAGATTTGCTCACTAATCTGGGAGGATTACAGATGTGGCAGCTCCCTCACAGACACAAGCACAGGCAAACACATTCACACATTCATGCACAATGCGAACATGCACACACATCCCTACCATACCCATACCCACTACTACAACCACCCAGGCAACACATACTCTCACACATGAGATGACTCAACCCCCTGCATGCACGTATATATACAGCCACACAAATATGCACATTCACACACAGCCACCATTACCTGCCCACTAAACTCCTGAGCACTTACCTCTAATATGATGACACCCTTTGAAAGCAATGGCTATAAGTGAACTTTTGAGTGAGTTAAATAATTCATCTGGCTGATATAATTTACAATCATTCAGCAGCATAAATGCCTTACCACAGGCACTTCTGGACAGAGCACATGCCTAATTAGCATAGGCTGCTCCCCCAGAATGCCTCATTAGCATGTGGCCTGGCTGCCTCCTCAGCCATGCGTCATTATCATATGGCCTGGGTGAAGAGATAGACCACCATGGGTAGAGGGCTGGCCTGGGATAAGCCAGTGCTGATGAATGGACTGTTAAGAAGCACATTAATAACTAAGTAGTGCTGGAATGGGCAGTCCGTAATGCAATAGAAACAGTGGAGCTGTGAATAATCATGACAGTACTGTAAGCAAGGGTGAAGAACTATGAAAACAAAACATGGAAAGGGAATCCATTGGCTGAGCTCGTGAAAGGCAGGGATGCCCTTAGCTTTTAGTGTCATGCAGTGAATGACTTAGTGTGGTGGCCTACAGAGGTGGATTTCACCATCTAGAGGGTGTGACAAGTGTGGGGAATTCCAGCAATGTTAAATGCATTTGAAAATACAAGTATCCACCCCAGTACCACTAAAAAAGAAGTAGGGCTGATGAGAAGGGCTTATGAACTAAAGCAGGTGCCTGTAGCCAGACAGAAATGTCTGCTGCGTGGAGGTCTTGTGTGAGTAGTACCAAAGGAGAATGGCATTTAGTGTAACACTGTGGAAATAGATGACTGTAAGGAGTGTCCATCAGGCTAATATACGGTGCTATTATTGTGTTGTTTTGGCAGGAGGGAAGGCTGACTTTTAACTTGCTGGAAGAGGTGATTGGGGGAGGGGGTAAGAACGACGGCAGACATTTTCAGAGTGTTGCTGCAAACATCCAGGCCTGCATTAACACACAAGTTGGTGGCAGTGCCCAAGGAGAAGCAAAGGGGATGTAATGGTGTGACGTGGTGGAGCAGTTTGATGGTAAATGAAGCACAAGTCATTACTGCCTCCTATCTGCAGACAAGGAATTCCAGAAGGAAGGTAATATGATAAGGAAGCAGCAAGTGAAAGAATGAGGAACACATCAGTCTTGAAATCAAAGGACATGAAAAGAAAAATAAGGGTGAGCGTAACAGCCTGGAGGAGCAGAGAGAATGTGCAGATGAAATAAGTGAAAAGGCGAAGGAGAGAGGACTGGAGAGAGGCATTTAGGTGGAAGTCTGTGAGTGAAGAGATCATTTGCCAGTGAAGGAAAGATGGACAAAAGCTCAATCCTGAGGAAGACAAGGCCAAATTGGAAGTGAGGTGTGTTCAGGAGTGATGACACTGTTTCTCACAATCTGTTTTTTTTTTTGAGAATGATTTTCTGTCTTTCTTTTCTGATGGAGCAGACTACTGGATATGTTGAGAATTCCTGGAGAGAAATGTCAGGAAGTATGTCAGCTGCCAAACATGCCAAAGACAGAAGCCAAAGATGTCATGGAGGGAGCTGTGATGATCCTTGTGGATGTTAGTTATGAATGATAGACACTGGAGAAAAGTGATAAAGACTACTGATTTGTGATATGTGCCAATACTTGGACTTAAGAGGGATATCTGCTAACCCCAGTGGGCAAAAAAGGGTGCAAACTTTCCGGATTTCATGGGTTGATGGGGGGGGAAAGGCATTGACTGGTATGACTGATGGAGAATAGGAAATGTTTGGAACATAGGAATGCATACTGTTGTACTGTAAGCTGTAAAACCATTATTATGAAAACTGCTGGTTATGTGGTAGGGGGCAAGATAAAATGTCTAAGAGAATGGGCGACCTGTAGATCACACCCTGTCTGGAGAACAAACATTCTCCAGCAGGGTATTAATCTACAGATAATGGCATACCAAGCTGCAGTGGAGCTCAGACTGAAAAAAAACCTAACAGCCGCCATTATTTTATGCTAGCTAAGCAGTGCTTTTGCTGTTTAACAAGTGAAAAATAAAAAAGCGTGTGTGTGTGTGTGCATCTGTGTGTGTGTGTGTGTGTGTGTGTGTGTGTGTGTGTGTGTGTGTGTGTGTGTGTGTGTGTGTGTGTGTGTTTGTGTGTGTATATGCATTTATGCCTGTGTGTGAGAGTGTATGCATTTATGAGAGTGAGAGAGAGATCGATCGAGCTATTATTTTAAACTCATTAAGCAGCGTTTTTGCTGTTTAGCCAGTGTAAAAAAATAAATGAAACAGCAAAACCTGTATGCGTGCATGCATATGTGTTTATGTTTCTGTCTGAGTGTGTGAGTGAATGCATGCATAAAAACAGAAGAGACTGTGTGTGTGTGTGTGTGTGTGTGTGTGTGTGTGTGTGTGTGTGTGTGTGTGTGTGTGTGTGTGTGTGTGTGTGTGTGTGTGTGTGTGTGTGTGTGTGTGTGTGTGTGTGTGTGTGTGTGTGTGTGTTTGAGTGAGTGAGATTGACCACTAGCAGCAGCAGTATAGAGAAGTGAATACCTCTGGACCTTTTAGCTGAAGAAATCTTGATAAAGCCTAAAATAAAGGTGGAACAAAGGCTCAAAAATAGGAACAGATTTTAATTACTGCTTTTATAAAATAACAAACTTGCTTAACTAAAAGGATTTGTGTTAGCAAGAATTTTCTGAAGGAAATAAAAGTCTGAAACTCAATGTATGTCATTATTTAGTAATTCCACTCTCCAATTACTGGCAACAAACCAAATATTTTAGGAGTAACGGACCAAAAAAATAAAGTAAATATCTAGATATTTTTAAAATGTTATATTTTGAATGTAAAATGCTTCCTCCAATGCCATTAACATATACAACAGCAAGTTTAAAATATTATTCAAAGGAACTATTTTACATCAAAAATATATAAAAAAAAATAACTGTAGTTATAAAAAAATAAGTAAAGCACAACAATGTTACAGACAGCCCATCCTCTAAGTGCAATAATGCCCCCCAGGGTGTGTGTTATTGTGGAAATAACTCCAATGGCGGTGGGCCTCAGAATACCCCTCCACGGGCGGTTATTTCCACAGTACATACACTGTTGGCATTATTGCTTGCTTAGAGAATTGGTGACCTGTACATCTCCATTCTGATTGGAGAATGAACTTTCTCCACCAGGGTGTTAATGTAGAGATAAAAACAAGTCCACCACTTCAAGGCAGCATATTAAACCATCGTGAAGCTCAGACAATAAAAAAGCTATTGGCTGCCATTTTTGTACATTCATTAAACAGCACTTACTATTGAGCGAACTCAAAACAAACAAAAAAAGTAAATTAAAAAAAGAAGATAAGCATATATGTGTGTTTACGCGTGTGTCAGCTTAAGTGACAGTGAGGGTGAGACAGAGAGCGCTGACTACAACAAGCAGTCCATTAGCACGCACATATGAAAGTCGATCTGTCTGGCATTGCTGAATAATTTTAATTCTCAGTGATTTACTGAGAAATTAGTTGGCAGAACAGCAATGTGCAAAATCTGACACAGTAAAGGTGGTGGAAGGAGAGCTGCAATGTCTTACATTGTAATTTATTTATTTATTTATTTTTAACATGATGCACCTAATGTTAAGTAGTTGTTATTGATTAATGTGTGTGTGTGTGTGTGCGTGTGTGTGCGTGTGTGTGTGTGTGTGTGTGTGTGTGTGTGTGTGTGTGTGTGTGTGTGTGTGTGTGTGTGTGTGTCTATGCAAGTCTGCCTGTCAATATTTCTGAATGCGTGTTTCTATATATGCTTGTTGTGCAAGTCTGCCTGTCAGTATTTCTGAATGCGTGTTTCTATATATGCTTGTTGTGCAAGTCTGCCTGTCAGTATTTCTGAATGCGTGTTTCTATATGCTTGTTGTGCAAGTCTGCCTGTCAGTATTTCTGAATGCGTGTTTCTATATATGCTTGTTGTGCAAGTCTGCCTGTCAGTATTTCTGAATGCGTGTTTCTATATATGCTTGTTGTGCAAGTCTGCCTGTCAGTATTTCTGAATGTGTGTTTCTATATATGCTTGTGAATCTATCTGTGCTTCTGAATGTGTGTATGTGCGTGTGTGTGTGTAGACATTAAACACTTACATAACTTATATTGTGGATGTACTACATTATGTTTAAAACATTAGGTTAAGGAACTATTTTATATCAACAATGAAATATATATATATATATATATATATATATATATATATATATATATATATATATATATATATATATAAAAAATGATATAGCCTTAAGAAAATAAACTAAATACAAAAAAAAAATAATAGCCTACTCTCTAAGTGCAATAATGCCTTCTAGGGTATATGTTATTGTGTAAATAATGCCCTTACACAATAATGCATACCATGTTGGATATCACTGATTGTTGAATGTTGTAATATTCTGAAATGGAATGTTTTGTACATGGTATTCTCATAAAGGAGTTAAAAAGATGTGGGGTGGGAATGAGACAGGAGAGGTATTACAGTGAGAACTACTGATAGGGCTGAAGATAGGAGGAGTAGCAGAGAGAGAAGATTCAGGAAGTGGGCATGAGAGAGTGCAGAACAGAAGTTAGCTACACCAAGGAAGTTAGTGTGAGGGGAGTAGACTGCAGAGCAGTGATTACTGTACAGATAGGGGGAATGGAATGAAGCCTAAAGCTATGTCTTAAGTGAGCTGATGTAGGGCGGTAGTGTAAGTGGGGGTGGAGATGGAATGATGTTTGCAACCCTTGCGGTATAAAGCATTTATAGGATGCCTCATTTAAGAGGAATAGGAAACTGAAATTTCTGTCTGAAAGTCTGTGAGTTAAAAACACTGTTAGGGGAGATAATTTAGATCAGGGAACCTTATACTAAAAAAAATAAAAATAAAAAGCCAGATACATTATAGAAAGCCTTCAAGGGTATGGAATAAGCTTTCTTTATTATAACATTGTGCCAACCAAGCTTCTTGAAGGTCACAAGGTTAAGAAATGAACTTCTAAAACTATGAACCTGTAAAGCATTATACAGTCTTAAAGTAAATCAGTTGAAGCTGTCACCATTACAACGCAGGTCTTATCTCTTATTTTGTATTTTGAAATACCAAGCATTAAAGAGCTCAGAATTAAGGGAGCTCTGTGACATTTATAGCACCTGATCCACAAGGAAGGACCAGAACATGGAGACATGAGACAGAGGCGAAGTTTGGATAAACAAATCCTCTTGCCCACCTTGTCCAAATCCTTGGAATTTTAATCCAGATCAAGGTGGAAAGGTGCTTAGGCGGCTAGGATGTACTCTGCACTAAAAAGGTCAAAAGGAATTAAATTAATTTCAAGGGATCTGCTCTTTGTTAAAGGATCTACTCTTTGCTAAAGGATTATAAGTGGCATCAACCGTTTTAGTTGCTGGAGGACTTGAGTGCTACCAAAGCCCAATGATAACATACTTTAAAAAAGCAGAGGTGTTACAGGCCAGGCCATTGAGTTACTTCATCAACATAAGCATCTCTCCAGAGAACAGGCTATCTGGAGAGGAGCTAGCAAGATGATGATGGCTTACTACCCTTACTTGTCTCAGAGGTAAGAAATTCAGTTCATCTGAAGTCTCCTTCCAGGTGGATCTTTTGAGTTAGCCCCATAAAGGGAGGCAGCTCACATTTGCATAATATCACTGCATATCTGGAATCGAGTGAGAGTCAGGCAGGTACTGAGGGTACAGCATCAGACCTACAGTGAAAAGAATAACCAGAATTTCCAGACACAACATATACAAATGATTAAGAGAGAGAAATTAGAGGAAAGAAAGATACTTCCGCAAGAAAAACTGTCAGAAGTTTCAAATGAAAATTTGTGTTCATTAATACACCAAATTTGTGAAAAAAAGTATATAGATCAAAAAACTTTGATCTGTTTGGAAAAAGAAGCATCTGAGGAAGTACAAAAATAAAAACAACAAAACCTAGAAATATTTGAACAATAAAAAAAAGAAATATGGACGTGGGAAAGAAAGAGAGATTTGATATGGTGCAATATTTATGCAAAGGAGAAAACCAAATTAATCAATATAAAGAAGGCATCCACAAAGATATTCAAAGAGGAAATACAGGCAAAGGCATCCGGATATGGAAAATTTTACAATAAAAAATAAAATATCACAAAGATGGAACATAGAAAAGATTAGTAAAGTAGAAGTTAAAAAAATAGAAGTTGAAGTTATGGAGTGCCTGTGAAGTGAAGGATTTGGTGTAGAAGGTCTAATACAGGTTATATCACAGTCCCCAAAGTAAGGAGAAACAGGAAGATCAGGAAACATCTGAAGAGGAAATATGGACATGGAAAAGAAAAAAAGATTTAATATGGTGTAATATTTATGCAAAGGAGAAAGCAAAACTAACCATTACAAAAATAGCAGCAGCACCAAAGATATTTGAAGAGAAATATAGGCAAAGGAATCCAAACATGGAAAACTTTACAATACAAAAAATAAGAAGACAAAGAGGAAAAGTAGAAAAGGAGATTAGTAATGGAGAAGTTAAAGAAATATAAACTGGGGTTATGGAGTACCTGAGAAAGGAAGGATTCAGTGTAGAAAATCTAATTCAGAAAGCACCACAACAGGACAGAGCAATGGACAGCCAAATTAAGGGAAAACCAGTGGAGTGGGAAGCAATTGGTCAGGTGCCATATGAAGATATTGAACCTCCAGGCTATAACATTCTCAAACTAGACCGTCTAAATAAAAAGGGTGGTGGGGAAGCAATACTGTTCTAATCTGAACTGAAGGTCACATCACTAGATATACATCCTCCACCACCTAATTACGCAGAAATTTTAACCTCTAAGCTTCAAATTAATACAAATAAATCAATATACATTATCTGCTCATATACCCCCAGGTAATAACATCAGTACTCTCAAAGATACCCTTAGCTGGTTTTCCATGTCCCTACCACAAGAAACCATACTCCTTGGAGACTTTAATATTGAGTGGAATGGCCGTACCTCTGCCAATCCAACTACTCATATAAACCTCTTTGGCTTCCACCAAACCAAAACCTTCCCTACCAGAACCCACAAACCTAGCAAGAAACAAACTACCTTAGATTGGATACTAGTTAATAGTGAACCCCATACTTATCAGACAGGTATACTCCCCGGCGATATAAGTGACCATTCTCTTACTTTCATTTCTAGGCAAAAGACTCACATTCACAATCAAATAGCTTTTAGAACTACCAGAAACAAAAAATATCTCAACCCAGTTAATTTCCAAGCTGAGCTCAAAGCTTGCAATTGGTCTCCCCTAAAATACCCACCTCTTGACGAAGCCGTTTCATACTTTAACAAAACATTTTTGCAAATCCTTGTTCACCACGCTCCCACTTGCACTGTTAGAATTAAAAACAAACCAGCTCCCTGGCTCTCTAAGGACACAAGGCTAAACATTTGACTAAGAAACAAACTGGTCCAAATGGAGAAAAACTAAAAACCCAACTGATCACCTAAAATTTAGGCAACTTCGTAATACCACTAAAAAATCCATAATCCTTGACAAAAAAAACTACTACCTCAAAGTCCAACAGACCCAACAACAAAACCCACAAAAATTCTGGTCAGGAATCAATAAACTACTCCACCCAGGACAGTCCAAAACACCTACCCCCTCTAACTTAACCCAAACTTCTCCCAACCAAATTGCTGACACATTTAACAAATTTTTCTCTGAAACAGTCCAATCACTAGCAAATACCTTACCACCTGTTACCACCACCAAATCACCCTCACTAACCAACTTGCCCCAGTCATTTAACCTCCAGTCTGTTCCAACATCTCTAATACACTCCCTGCTTCTTAAACTTAAACCATGTACACCATCAGCTGACCTCCTCCCAGCTGAATACCTGCAAATTGCAGCTGGTGTACTTGCCTACCCTATTTCTATCTTAATAAACAGAACCATTTCTGAATCTTATGTCCCATCTATCTGAAAAGTCACACATACCATCCCTTTGCATAAGGAAAGTACCTCAAATGAATTATCAAACGTCCGCCCCATAGCCCTTCTCTCTCCCCTAGCAAAAAGTATGGAGATGTATCCACCGTCAATTACTTCATTACCTCCTCCAAAACAACCTACTAGTAGACTGCCAACACAGTTTCAGGCCACACCATTGTACTACAACAGCTCTTCTATCCTTTACAGACTGCATTAATAAAAATAGGAATACTAACCTGCTATCTTCTGCTCTCTTCATAGACCTCTCAAAGGTCTTTGATATGGTTAACCACCAACTATTGATAGGTATACTTGAATCACTTTTGCTTGATTCTCAAATAGTACAATGGTTCCAATCCTACCTGGAAAACAGAAAACAGGCTGTCCTGTGGGACAACAATCTATCCTCTCAGCTTCCTATCACCTTTGGAGTCCCACAAGGATCAATTCTTGGACCACTCCTTTTCACAATTTTTCATTAATGATCTGAAAACCTCCCTTCCCCAAACTAAATGCATACAATATGCCGATGATTCAACTCTGATATGTGCCGCATCCTCTCCAGCAAAACTTCAAACTAGCACACAAACAGTCTTTACCTTAGTTAAAAACTGGTTCCATCAAATATGTCTCCTCCTTAACCTCAAAAAAACTAAATTATTACTATTTACTCCCACACAGAAGTCCCCCTCTATCAATTTCATAGTGAAATCAAATAATGGCACAGAATTTGCTCCCGATACCACCACCAAACTCCTCAGTGTAATAATAGATAAAAATCTCAACTTTGACACACACATTAACTCAACTATTAAATCAGTCAATAGAAAACTTGGATTCCTTTGTAGAATCAAAACTTTTCTCACAGAGTCAGCTTTCTATTGCCCAAACCCACCTCATTTCCACCCTTCTCTATGCCTCCCCCATCTATACTAACCTATCCAAATGCAATCTAAATAAACTAGCAACCTCCTACAACAACATAGCCAAATTTGCCACCGGTGCCCCTTTCCGTACACACCATCGCCTTAATCTTAAACTTCTAGGATGGCTGGAAGTACAAAATCAACTACTTTTCCAGCAACTCATTTTTATCCACAAGATTTTACATCATCCTACAAATACTCCCATACTTTGTAGCCTTTTCAATTCTTATAAAGATCTTCCAACCCTAAGATCCGCTAAAAAGCTACAAGTTGCCACCATAAAATCCAGTAACAAATCCGGGGACTACCTGTTCTCAAATCCTGTTGGCAATATTTGGAACAAACTTCCAAGTGAAATAGCATCCCTTACTTCCACCAACCTTTTCAAGAAACAATTGAAAAACTTCATTAAACCTAATGGCTCTGCCCCCGCTCCGATCCCGACTGATACTATTCTCCTTTTCTCTATTTACTCCCCAACTAAAAACATTTTTTTCTGATACTTCTCTATCCTCTACAGTTGACTTGACTCAACAAATTTTTTTTGTACCTCCTTACTGTGCTGTGTAAACTCATGTACATTAAAACTTTTTTGTTTTTTTATATAAACTGTAAAAAGAACAATTTGTTTTTTCCTATGTGTAGCCTAATAACTGTTTGCTATAACATTCCTGCCAATCAGTTGCATACTTATGTAATTGTTTTATATTTCCACTGCTTTTTTGTGGACTATATGTATAAAAAAAATTTTTTTTTTGTTTTTTTTTTCTTTCTTGGAGCTTTTCTCCTTGGGCCTCTACTGAAAATGGACATATATCCAGTTAGACTAGCCCAGTCAACAAATGTAAAATAAGTAAAAATAAAAAATATTTTGGAGCCTTCCACAGGAAACCAGTTTAAACATTCAGTTGAAGCTAGACAGCAAGGGAAGGAACAGGAAACTGCAGAAACTCTGACACATTCAATGTTGAGGAGTGATAGGCCATTGAGTTCCCACATGACAGAGCAACAGGATGAAATTCAGCAGAATGTGGCACAGGAAGATGCTTTTTTATAGAATGCCCGCAGGAAATGGAAAACAAAAAATGTGCCCTCAGTATAGAAGAAAATGAGCTAAGAAAAGAGTTGTTTGATTTAATAGGGATAGACAGACATATTAAGATCAATGAAAGAAATAAAGTGCAGAAGGTCAATAAAATCCAAAACGTCAGAAATCTGATAAAACAAATGAACACAGTAATTATGACTATCCATAGAGGTCCATGCGATATAACAGACGTAAACAAGATATATTACTGTGCAGCTAAATTAGTAATTGATAAAGTTCTACCACAAGAACACATGGTAATGAGGGAAAGGAAGGGGAGAAATAGAATACCATCACGGACGTATCGAATAGAGAAAACAATAAAGCAATTAAAAAGTGTCACTGTTAAAAGAGTATAGAAGAGGGAACAGATCAACAAAATACTTAGACATGATAAAAGCAATGTGCAGTATTAGAATAGACCAGGATCTATCATGCACTGTCACAAATAACAAACTAAAAATCTCAGCGCAGGCGGTAAAACTTAGAAGATACACAGATATATACAAAGGAAAAGTACAAAATAAGCAATTTATTTTTTTCACATAATTTTTATTGATTTTTATAAATACAAGTATAACAAAAACTATTAAACAATATAAAATGAACATAACTATATACAGTGTCCATAACATATATGCTTTTGTTCATATATTCACATTTTTTTTCTAGCAGTTTTTTATGTTTTAACCAGGCCAGTTGTTTATGTGTCACTCTTGAGGTTCTTCAGGTTATAGTTAACAATTCTCTATTACATGCAATTTTGGCCAATGAGATAAATTTCACAAATGATAGAACTGTTTTACTTTTCCAATTTGAGTTAATGATTTTTCTTGCTATTGCAAAGAGGGACCAGCGAAGTTGCACTTGAGTTCCTGGAATATACACTGGTATCAGTGCATTAAATAATAATAGTGAGTCAGTCACTTCACATTTATCTGATTATGGCTAGATAGATATTTTTCTGTTTCTGTGAATATGTCATTGTTTATTGTTTCCCCACTATTAAATAATAAAATTGTTTTATGTAAGTTTTTCCAATTAGATGTATACTTATGATTTAGCCATTCATTTATGATATTGAGGATGGCTGATTCTGCATATAGTTTTAAGTATGGAAAAGCTATTCCGCCCTCTTCCCAATTTCTGTAATGCCATTTGTGACTAATTCTTGGCTTTGGTGGAAACCATAGAAATTTAATTAATAGGGAGTTAAGTTGCTTTACTAATTTTTTGAAAGGAGATGCTATTATAGTTTAGAAAATGTCCGTAGGTTCATAAGTAGGTACTAGGCTATCGGCCCAAAGGCCTAAGTAAGCCTAGCCAACAAGGCTCCCTGGCTTACGCCACCCAAGAAAGTTATTTTCCTGTGCCCCTGTCGAGCAGAGCCACCGAAGTGATCCTCGGGGTATATTTCCTATTTCCCATCCACTTATCAAGATTTTTCTTGAGGAGTGCTAATGAGGAACTTTGCTTGACACTGATGGGTAGCCTGTTCCAGAGTGTGGGAAATCTCTGGGACAGGAATCTATCCCTCCAGCATGTCCTGTTTATTGTGGTGACAAGGTTTAGGTCCCTAGAGCGTGTAGCTTGGAGGGATTGGGATTTCTTCAGGAGTAGTGTGTCCAACAGCTCTGGGTTTGACATAGCTTTATATGTTAGGCAGAGATCACCTCGGAGTAGGTGATATGCTATGGAGTAAAGCTGGAGTTTTTTGAGACAGTCAGTGTAGGGCATCTGTTTGAGGCCAGTAATCCTCTTTGTGAGGTACTTTTGTGGCCTTTCCAGCTGCTGCAGATGTCTTGTGAGGTACATTCCAAAAGGGGCATTGTACTCTATAATGGGTCTAATGAGTGTCGAGTAGAGGGGAACAATGACTTCTTTTTTCCTAGATCAGATCCCTTTTGTGATGAGGTGTGCCACGTAGAAGGATTTCCTGACTACTGTGGTGATGTGATTATCAAAGGAGAGACTACTGTCCTCCACGGTCCCAGGTCTCTTATCACACATTCGGCGTTACGTAGACTGCTGCCTATGTGGTAGTTCATGGGTACAGAGATTTTACCAAAGGGGATGACAATGCACTTTTTGGTATTGAGCTTGAGGCCATGGCTCTGACACCAGGCATCTGTCTCAGTGAGGCCCTTCTGTAGGATGTCCACATCATTTGGGGACTCAACTATGGCTCCTAGTTTGCAGTCATCTGCGAACTTCGTTAGCCAAAGGCCTTCTTTGTTAGCCTGTACTTCAGAGAAGTAGATACCAAACAGGAGAGGTCCCAGGACTGAACCCTGTGATACTCCACTTGTCACTGGTTTGAAGTCAGATTTGGAGTCTATAACTTTTATACTGTGGGTTCTGTCAGTGAGCCAATTGGCAACCCATCTTGTGACGTAGGTATTTATACCTAGTTTAGTGAGTTTAGCTATAATTCCAGAATGGAGAATGGTGTCAAAAGCCTTGGCGAGGTCAAGATAGGCTGTGTGAACCACCTTACCCTTGTCTACAACTTTGGTGACTGCTTCAAAGAAGTCAATCAGGTTCAGGAGGCATGATCTGTCTTTCAAAAACCCGAACTGAGTGGGGTCCAGAGTTTGGAGGTTACCAATGTCTTTGTTTATGAGTTCCATGATGATACATTCCATGGCCTTACAGACCAGGCTCATCAGGCTAATAGGGCAATAGATCCCGGGATCAGTGGTGGCTCCTCCTTTGTGGAGTGGGATAACTGTTGCGGGTCTGTCATTCAGTTGGCACAAAGCCTGATGTGAGACTATGACTGAACATGGTGCTTAGGTGGGGAGCCAGTTCGTTCTGAAGTTCATGTAAAATGCAGCCTGGGATGCTGTCCAGTCCCATGGATGCTGTGTTTTTGGCTTTAGAGAGTGCAGTTTTTATCTGCATAATTGTGATTACAGGGACTCTGCATTCTTCCTGTATAGATATGGGCCCTTCACGGGGTGAGAGGGGGGGTAAAGTTAGTACTGAACCTATCTGCCAGGACGTTGGCAATATCAGTTGGTTCTGCAATTTTCATGCCGTTGTGCTGTAACTCAGGAAAGATCTGGGTGTTGCCCTTGAGATCCTTGACATGGCTATAGAATGCTTTGTGGTTGCCCCTAGAATCAGTGGCGATTTTGTTTTCGTAGCTAGCTTTGGAGGATCTTATAAGGGATCTCAGCATCTTACTGAGGCTGACCAGGGAACTCCTCCACTCCTGGGATTTTACTCTCTTTTAAAACAGTTTCTTCCTTCTGTTGTAGAGTTTGTTTATGGCAGGGGACCACCAGATTGGCTTCCTTTTTTTGGAGGATAGCGTCTTGGTTCTGTACAAGATTTTATGTAATATAATCATTTTAACTAAGGTTAACCTTTCTTCCATGGTAAAGAACATTTTATTCCATTTATTCAGGTGTTCTTTGACATGATTTATTAGATTTGTATAATTTATTTGTATAGTATCCAATTTGGTTTTATATATACCCCTAAATACTTAAACGTAGTATTCACCCAGTTAAAGTTTTTATATTTTTCCAGGGTGGAGTTTATTTTTTTGTTCAGCAAAATAGTTTCAGTTTTGCTATGATTAAAATTTAAGCCTGAAATCTTTTCAAAATTATGCAATGATTTTATAATGTATTCTATTGACGAATCTATATTTCCAATTGTTAGTAAGATATCATCAGCAAAAAGCTGTATTTTGGAACCATATTTTGAGTTAATTGAAAAGCTACTTATATTGTCATTAGTTCTTATATAATTAGCTAATGGCTCCACTGATAGGGAAAATAATAAAGGTGACAATGGACAACCTTGCTTGGTGCCTTTTATTATTTTAAGAGATGCTGATAGAAAAGCACCAATTTTTGATATATGATATGGAAGTAGTATATAATTTAACAGCTTTATAAAATCAGGGAAAAATTATACATTTCTAATACTTTAAATAAATATGACCAATTTATAGAATCAAAGCTTTATCTAGATCCAAACTGATAACTGATAATTCCTTTTTTTTTCGTATTTGCATATTCTAATAAGGTTAGAAGTCTAATTACATTTTCTTGGACTTTTCTTTGTAAAATAAACCCTGTTTGATCATCTGCTATTAATTTTGGCATGAAGCGGTTTAATCGATTAGCTAAAATTGACGTAAATATTTTATAGTCCACATTCAGAAGAGAGACAGGGCGATAAGACATCACTAGTTTAGGATCTTTGTCATGCTTTAGGATAGGTAATATCATGGCATATTTCCATAAAGGAAAAACATTGTCATTCTCTCTAAATTCTGCAAAGGCTCCAATTAAAATCATTACAGTATCTTCTGGAAGTATTTTGCATATTTCTCCTATTAACCCATTAAGACCTGAGCCTTATTTTTAATGTTTTATATTCTTTTCTTAAGTTCCTTTAATGATATTGATTTAAAGAAACGTTTAACATTTTGTTCTTTTGTTAGTTTTTTATTTATTATAATACAATCATTAATTATCAATTAGACTAATTAAGCAATTATATGAAGGAGGTAAAATAATACATTAAACATATTTAAAATTAAAATATCCAGAAAGTATGTCATATAAAACCATCAGTGTTCAAAATTAGACCACAATAGCTGTTTCATATATCATAAAAAAATCTGATTAAGAGTTTCACTATAATCTATATGATGTACTATTCGATATTAAAATCTGTATTATAAATATAAATATGAATATAAACAGAAGAGACGTGGTGGATGTGGAAATAAGTATAAGAATAGAAGCTAACTTTAGTGAAAAACGCTATCTTGTCCTACTCTGTTTGTTCTGATGAAAATAAAATTAATTTTTTTTATTTTGGCTTGAGTTGAATTTTGAATTAATTGAACTAAATATCAATATCTGGACTTGCTTTAATGCTTTATATCGGACTTGCACTACTGCTAGTGCCCTTTTTTTACACTAGTTTTTTATTTATGTTGTCTTTCAAGAACTTGTCTTTTAGGTTATTGTCAATAGTACTTAGATTGGTGTTATTCACTTTTTCATGGTGTGTTCTAAAGACCTCTAATATTTCTTTTAAATCAGTTATGTGTTTAGGTTTATTCTTGGAGTTATCTATGATTTCTTTTAATATCATTGATGTTTGTTAAACTTTTTGATTTAACTGCTAATCTGTGCATGTTTTTAGGGTTAGTTGAATACGTTTGTAACTTTATTCTCTCCAAATTTATTGCTACTTTGTGATTCAAAATTTCTGTGTATGTTAGATTTAGTTGTTTTAGTTCTGAAATTATAGTTATGTATTTAGTATCTAAGTTCTTTTTCAGTGTTATCGATTTTGATTGTATTTTTATTAGCTCCTTACCGCATTCCTTCCTTTTGTTTAAATATCAGTTTTTAATTTTACCATATAAGTATGATTTTAATGTATCCCAATGAATAATTCTAGAAGTCTCGTTATTATCATTAACATCCAGAAATTATTTTATTTCTTTTAACAGCTATTCTCTGAAACCCTTTAGTTTAGTAATATATGCAGGTAGTCTTTGCCAAAAAAGAAAATCTCTTGGTGTTATATTCACTTTAAAGAAAATAGCATTGCGGTCAGATAGTGGACATGAGCTAATTAAAACTTCTTGTATTTTAGATATTAGACTATCAGTAACAACTATCTTATCTATAGTTGTTTAAATATCAAACCTATATGAATAATGTGTGTATTTGAGGGATTCTAATTCTTTTATATCATAAATGTCTCTCATATTTGAAATGCTTATAAAATTATTTAGCTTTTTGGCTGAAGCAGACATTCTAAAAATACCATTTTTGGTAGTGGCATTCTTAGAAAGGATGACATTAAAGTCTCCTGCACATATGATTTCTCCTTTAGCTTTAACTGAGACTAATTCTAAATATTTATTTGCTGTTTCAGCTCCGATACCAGGTATCCAATATATGTTAACTAATGTGATGTATTTTCTATTTACCTCCAATGTTACCATACTCAACATACCATTTGTCTGAATATGAACCAATAATATTTGGTACAGGCAAAGACTTTTTCCATAAGATCACAGTGACCCTTCTCTTAGTCTGGTAGTGAGATTCTACAGGTATTGAGTATCCGTTAAAAGACATTCTATTCACATTTTCCTATTATATGAGTTTCTTGTATAAAAGCAATATCCACTTTGTTTTTAAGTACTTAAATTTCCTCTCTTTATATTATTATTAAGGCCATTGACATTAACTGAAACACAGTTATACGAACACATATTTATAGACACATTGTTGTGTTATGAATTCTGTCATGGACAAGAATTTAACTTTAAACATAACTAATGTATATTCAAAACTATATACAACTCCAAACATGGAATATAATATTCCTGGTTTGATGAACAATAGTACAATATATAACAAAAAACAACATCAATCAATGACATAGTCTCACTAAATCTACACCACCAAAATCCACACATAGTAACACAAAAACATTTGCGGAGGCTCTCAATAATAATCTGTCTAAGCAACAGAGACTTCCAAAGCAGAAACGCAAGCAACCTCCATCCCCCAACACAACCCAAATCACACATAGCCCACAGACTCAGTGTACAACTCAACCACGGCCAATAAGGCAAAACAACGTACCCAACACACTAGTCATAGGTGACTCTATAGTCAGGCACACTCACCAGGCTAAACAAGGAGAAGGTTACTGTCAGCTGCCTGTCGGGTGCCAGGATCCACCACATAACCCACGCACTCAGGTCACTCTGCAACAAGTACAAATATGACTCTGTCATTGTCCATGTTGGTGTGAATGACCTGAGGCATGCCTCCCTGGAATACATGAAAAGAGACATGGAAGAGCTCTCCGATCTTTTAGCCCAGGCAGGTATGACCCCAGCTCTGAGTAGCATTCTGCCATCGCCCAGAATGATACCGCAGTACAAGGACAAAATAATTGACTTCAACAATTGGCTAAGCTTCTGGTGTCATTCTAAGGGGATCCAGTATCTGTCTGCTTGGGATGACATGGTCAACAGACCACTATGCTTTGCCTGCACCTGTCGCCCTGGGATTCCGGATACTGGCTAAGGCTCTTGCTTCCCCTATAGTGCCTTTGTTAGGCAAGGTTCAAATAACAAATTCACCACCATAACAGGAACAGGCAAGCAAAAACTGAGGGTAATGCTACTCAATGCTAGAAGTCTAAATCTCAAAATGCACTCACTCGAGGCACTTCTTAAAATGGAGAACATCAATATCTGTGCAGTGACTGAGACCTGGTTCAAGGCTCCAGACTCACCCCTGCACTATCAGGCTATAACTCATACCACACTTTTCAGCCATGTAACCTGGACCGAAACACCAAAGGCGGAGGTGTGTCCATATTTCTTAAGGATATCCACACCTCCAGGCTAGTTGCTCAGCATAATGCATCTGAGGTTATCCAAGTGCAACTAACTCTGGGCAAAACTGCAATCCATGTAGCTTGCTACAGATCCCCCACAATGCCCCAGAATTCCCACTCCTCTTTTCTTGATGTACTGGAAAATATTAGGGTTCAACCAAACACCCTAATAATGGGCAACTTCAACTACCCCACCATTAACTGGGAAAACTACTCGTGTACCAACTCCTTAGCTCAACGCTTTCTGGAATTCTTAAACTCCAATGCCCTGGATCAACTTATCCACACCCCCACCAGGGGCAACAATATCCTAGACCTAGTCAATACCAACATGAGTGACCGCTGTTCCACACCTGAAGTCAACACCTCGTTGGTCCGATCCAACCATAAGCTAATCACTCTTGAAATCCACATCCCGCCCCCACCCCCCATTAAGGAAACCACAGTAAAAAATTAAGACAGAAGTGGTGAACTTCATGACACACATGCAGATGGACAATACAGTTACAACTGCTGAATCCTACATAAATGCACTCAATAAGCACTTACACAAGTGCATGGATCGTGCTATCCCAAACAGAACCAAGATGCTATCCTCCAAAAAAAGGAAGCCAATCTGGTGGTCCCCTGCCATAAACAAATTATACAACAGAAGGAAGAAACTGTTGCAAAAGAGAGTAAAATCCCATGAATGAAGGAGCTCCCTGGTCAGCCTCAGTAAGAAGCTGAGATCCCTTATAAGATCCTCCAAAGCTAGCTACTAAAACAAAATCTCCAATAATTCCAAGGACAACCACAAAGCATTCTATAGCTATGTCAAGAATCTCAATGGCAACACCCAGATCTGCTCTGAGTTACAGCACAAAGGCAAGAAAATTACAGAACCAACTGATACTGCCAACATCCTGGCAGATAGTTTCAGTGCTAACTTTACCCCCTTCTCACCCACTAAAGGGCCCATATCTATACAGGAAGAATGCAGAGTCCCTGTAATCACAACTATGCAGGTAAAAGCTGCACTCTCTAAAGCCAAAAACACAGCATCCATGGGACCAGACAACATCCCAGGCTGCGTTTTACATGACTTTCAGAATGAACTGGCTCCCCACTTAAGCACCATGTTCAATAATAGCCTTGCATCAGGTTTTGTGCCCACTAAATGGTGTACAGCAACAGTTATCCCACTTCACAAAGGGGGAGCCACCACTGATCCCGGGAACTATCGACCTATTAGCCTGACGAGCCTGGTCTGCAAGGCCATGGAACGTATCATCATGGAACTCATAAACAAAGATATTGGTAACCTCCAAACTCTGGATCCCACCCAGTTCAGGTTTGTGAAAGGTAGATCATGCCTCCTGAACCTGATCAACTTCTTTGAGGCAGTCACCAAAGCCGTAGATGAGGGTAAGGTGGTTCACACAGCCTATCTTGACCCCGCCAAGGCTTTTGACACCAACCCCCATTCTGGAATTATAGCTAAAGTTACTAAACTAGGTATAAATCCCTACGTCACAAGATGGGTTGCCAACTGGCTCATTGACAGAACCCACACTGTAAAAGTTGCAGACTCCAAATCTGACTTCAAAGCAGTGACAAGTGGAGTACCACAGGGTTCCATCCTGGGACCTCTCCTGTTTGGTATCTACTTCTCGGAAGTACAGGCTAACACAGAAGCCCTCTGGCTAATGAAGTTTGCAGATGACTGCAAACTAGGAGCCATAGTCAAGTCCTCAAATGATGTGGACATCCTACAGAAGGGCCTCGCTGAGAAAGATGCCTAGTGTCAGAGCCATGGCTTCAAGCTCAATGCCAAAAAGTGCAGTGTCATCCCCTTTGGTAAAAACTCTGTACCCATGAACTACCACATAGGCAGCAATCTACTTAACACTGAATGCGTGACAAGAGACCTTGGGACCCAGGTGGACAGTAGTCTCTCCTTTGATAGTTACATCACCACAGTAGTCAGGAAGTCCTTCTACATGGCACAACTCATCATAAAAGGATTCTCATCCAGGAAAAAAGAGGTAATTGTTCCCCTCTACTCGACACTCATTAGATCCATTATAGAGTATGACACCCCTTTTGGAATGTACCTCACAAGACATCTGCAGCAGCTGGAAAGGCCACAGAAGTACCTCACAAAGAGGATTACTGGCCTCAAACAAATGCCCTACACTGACTGCCTCAAAAAAACTCCAGCTTTACTCCGTAGCATATCGCCTACTCAGAGGTGATCTCTGCCTAATATATAAAGCTATGTCAAACCCAGAGCTGTTGGAGGGATAGATTCCTGTCCCAGAGACTTCCCATACTCTGAAACAGGCTACCCATCTATGTCAAGCAAAGTTCTTCATTAGCACTCTTCAAGAAAAATCTTGATGAGAGGATGGGAAATAGGAAATACATCCCGGGGATCACTTCTGTGTCTCTGCTCCACAGTGGTACAAGAAAATAACTTTCTTGGGTGGCATAAGCCAGGAAACCTTGTTGGCTAGGCTTATGTAGGCCCTTGGGATGATAGCCTAGTACCTACCTATGAACCTATCTCTCCTAATATGTATAAGACTAGTCTATCAGCTTTAATATTAAATTAACTATTTGTTATCTCCAATAGCTACTACAGTTTATATTCATGGTTGTCTATGAACAATATCAAAAAGCCACTCTATTTCAAATGGTGAAGATTTTAAATCTCTGGGTAGCATAACATTTATTACTTATTATTACTAATGGAATGAACGACTATGTAACATTTTTATATCAAACCAACTAAATTTGTTATTTCATCTACTAGAATATTCTCATAATAGAGTGTAGTAAGCATAATGACCTCCTTGTTTTTATTAAGCTAGTGTTTAATACACATTCCAAGTGACTATTGTGAGGGTTATATGCTTGTCAGAACTTTTTAAGTCAACATTGTTAAGCATATTATCAGAGGAAAGCATTTGTAAGGGTTCAACAAAAACACTTCTAATAGCTTTGATCCTTTTCATATCATACCATTTGTTTGTATGAGGCTTATTTCAAATTTCCCCCATCATGTCTCATCATTTTATATATACCAAATGTTTACCAAAAAATTTGCGTTGCATATTATTTATATGAGTTAAGCCATTGTGTGACTCCTGCTCCTTTTCATTCCTTCTCCCTTCCCCCAGAGAAAAAAAAGGCAAATGTGTAAGTTCTATAATCTGAATTTGCATATTACCACATATCCATTAGGTTTGTAGGTGGTTAACTAGAACATTACTTATATACATTTCTAAGGATATAGGTGAATGCTTATGCTTTTTGTAAATGACAGTATATACTTGTAAACCTTATACACAGCAATCATTCTAGTTACTGACAATAACTTAATTCCAGTCTGCAATGACTGTTTAACCATTGTAAACTTGTAAACCATTGTAAACTTGGTACTCTGCTATACGTATATATTTAATTATCTGATTCTGTATTTTCCATATTTAGGATGACCTTTTTTATATTTCTAGTCAAAGTAGTATCACATTTTCTTTTCTAAATCTTTATCTGCTCGTTTTCTTAGGAGTTTGCAATTCTGAGGTCTGAATTTGTTCATACAGCTTTGCATATTACCATATATCTATTAAATTTGTTTATATTTGACTAGAACATTACTTACATAGATTTCCAAATTAATAAATGTATCGTTGTACTTTTAATAAATAACAGTATGTGTTTGTAAACCGTATATACAGTAATCTATTTGCTGCCAATAACTTAACTTTAGTTTACCATAACAGTTTTACCATTGTAAACTTGTATACTGCTGTATGCTTCTATTTAATTATCCAATCCTGTTTTTTTTGTATTCAGGATGACCTTTTTTATATTTCTTAATTAAACTAATGTCACTTATCTTTTCTGTACCTTTAAAAGCTTGTTTTCTTAGGGGGTTACATTTTTGGTGTTTGGATTTGTCCGTACTGCTTTCTGTTGAAGTGCGACTGCAAGGTTCCTCCATCTTTTTCCATCGCGTAGTGTCATAGAGTGGTGACGAGGGTTCAGAGGTTGTGCTGCCAGTTCCTTCACGTTATGCTTCAACAAACAGCTGCTGTATGCAGAGAAACATCAGCACTGCGCTCGCGACTCTAGCAAAGTGAAGCTTTTGAAAGTTCTAGCGGCAAGCAGAGTCTCGAGAGCAGCACTAGCCAAGTTTTTATACATGAAGGAAAAAAGAATGATTGAATGCATACAACCATCATGATGATGGCAAAAAAACTATTAGATGCAACAATTATATGCATTCTAATAGCATCAAATGTGCCTATAGAGACACCACAAAGCTACCATGCTTTTTAAACATAATAAATCAATTATAAACATGAATAACATTATTGTTTTTATATTTCTGCTCTCAGTTTTCAGTATAACAAAATAAAATCTACTTGTTGACAACTGCATCTTCACTGCTCCCCCCCTTCTCATCCCGAGGTGCACAAAGCTATTGTTTAGGGAATACAAAGTATTGCCTTCCCCATTCAACTATTGTGTAAAGCATATAACTGTCTTATTGTTTTAACATTAAATTTTACATGCCCACATATACTACCATGGGGGAACCTTATTCCTAGAGTGTTATATACCATATTTATTCTTAGGTTTGCAATCTAGTTAAAGATACTATGAGTATGTATGAATAAACTTTCATCATTACTTCATTGCTGTAAAATTATCTATGCTTCTAGCCAAGTGTTTGGAAGCTAGATGCAGTTTAAATCATCCTGCTCAAATGAATTTCAAATTTTATATTTACCAGTGAGAGAGAGAAAAACACACACACACACACACACATATATATATATATATATATATATATATATATATATATATATGTATATAGTTTCATAGTTTAGTACTAGGCTATCTGCCCTGGGGCATTTGTAAGCCTAGCCATAGTGATGTGGCTTTTGCCACCCCATGAAATGGTACAAAATGTACAGAATAAATTTAGAATACTGTGCCTCTGTCTAGTAGTGACACAATGAAGGTCCCCTTATATAATAGAATTAGTTTACTCTGCCCCTGTCTAGCAGTGACACAGATGTGACCCCTGGGGTAAACTTACGATCTCCCATCCACTCATCAAGATTTCTCTTGAAGAGAGTCAGTGAGGGGCTCTGCCTAATACGAACTGGGATCTTGTTCCAAAGCGTGGGAAGCCTCTGGGTTATGAATCTATCCCTCCAGCATGTCCTATTCATACTTGTGCCGAGGTTTAAGTCTTTAGCTCTCGTGGTCCTGATGGATTTGGATTTTTTGAGGTGGAGCATGTCCATCAGATCCTGATTGGACATGGCCTTGTACATCAGGCAGAGATCACCTCTGAGCAGGCGGTATGCTACTGAATAGAGCTGAAGTTTCTTTAGCCTGGCAGAATAAGACATATGTTGGAGACCCTTGATCCTCTTGGTGAGGTACTTTTGTGGTCTCTCCAGCTGTTGCAAATGCCGGGTGAGGTACATACCAAATGGGGTATTGTACTCAATCATGGGTCTGATGAGGGAGGAGTATAGGGGTACAATGACATCCTTGGATCTGGATGTGAATCCCTTCATGATGAGGTGTGCAAGGTAGAATGTTTTTCTAACCACTATGGCAACGTGGGTGTCAAATGAGAGGTCGCTGTCGACTTGGGTCCCTAGGTCTCTGATTACTTTTTCCATACTCAGTGGGTTGCTGTCTATGTGATAAATTGTGGGTACTTTGTTTTTCCCAAAGGGGATGACTATACATTTTTTGGTATTTAGTTTAAGGCTGTGACTCCGGCACCAGTTGTCCATTTCTGTGAGGCCTTTTTGTAGGATGTATGTGTCCGCTGGTGTATCGACTATGGCACCTAGTTTGCAGTCATCTGCAAACTTTGTCAGCCACAACCCTCCCATGTTTGCTTTAACATCTGAGAAATAAATGCCGAACAAGAGGGGTCCCAGGACAGATCCCTGTGGGACACCACTTGTGACTGGCTTTGAGTCTGACATTGCTCCAGCGATTTTAACTTTATGGGTTCTGTCCTTTAGCCAGTTTGCAACCCATCTAGTGACATAAGGGTTTACGTTTAAGCTGTTGAGCTTATCTATGATGCCTAAGTGGGGTATTGTGTCGAAGGCCTTAGCCAAGTCCAGGTAGGCTGTATGGACTGCTTTGCCCTCATCAATGGCTCTAGTGACTGTTTCAAAAATGTCAACCAGGTTCAAAAGGCAGGATCTGCCCTTTACAAAGCCGAACTGGGTGGGGTCAAGTGTCTGTAGGTCCCCTATGTCTCTGTTTATGAGTTCCATAATGATTGTTTCCATAGCTTTGCAGACCAGGCTGGTTAAGCTTATGGGGCGGTAGTTCCCAGGGTCTGTAGAGGTACCCCTTTGTGGAGTGGGACCACTGTTGCTGTACGCCAGTGTTCAGGTACATATCCTGTAGTAAGGCTAAGGTTAAATATCATTTTTATGTGCGGGTTTAGCTCCTCTTGGAGTTCACGTAGCACGCAACCCGGGATACCATCAGGTCCCATTGATGCTGTGTTTTTAGCTTTGTTGAGGGCGGTTCTCACTTGGACATCTGAGATGACAGGGAGATTACATTCAGCTGGGATAAGTATTTCTTCTTTTGGGGGTGAGGGAGGGGAGAAATTTGCACTGAACCTGTCAGCCAGAATGTTGGCAATATCTGTGGGTTCAGTGTATTTTTTGTTGTTGTAAACTAACTCTGAGCATATCTGAGGGTTTCCACCCAGGTTTCTAACATAGCTGAGGAAGGCTTTGTGGTTATCTTTAGTGTCCTTAGCGATTTCTCTCTCAAAGTTAGCCTTGGATGTTTTTATGAGAGAACGTAGTTTTCTGCTAATGTTGATCAGAGATGTCTTCCCTTTATGGGATTTTGCTCTGATGTGCAGTAGCTTCCTTCTTTTGTTATACAATTTGTTAATGGCTGAGGTCCACCAGACAGGATGGTTGCCTTTGGTGGAGAGGGACTTGGATTTATTTGGGATTGCATGATCCATGCATTCTTGGAGATGTCCATAGAAAGCATTTGTGAAGGATTCGGCATTGTGGGATGTGGTATCCACTGGCTCAGTGGGCTTAAAGGATACCATCTCAGTCTTAAGAAGAGTGAAGTCTGCTTTTGAGAAGTTTTTCACTGTGGTCTTTTGTGCTGGGGGTGGAGGTGGGATATGTATATCCAGGGTGATTAGTTTGTGGTCAGATCTCACTAGTGAGGGATATACCTCCGGTGTGGAGCATTTTGTCCCCATGTTTGTGATGATCAGGTCTAGTATATTATCTCCCCTAGTGGGAGAGGTGACTAGTTGTTCCAGTGCATTTGAATTTATGAATTCCAGGAACCTTTGGGCTAGGGTATTAGGGCTAGAATAATGTACCCAATCTATGTTTGGGTAGTTGAAGTCTCCAAGTATGATGGTATTTTGCGATACATTCATATCCTCCAATGTCTTCAGGAAGGCTGAGTGGGGTTCCTGAGATTGGGAGGGTGGTCTGTAACATGGTACCAGTTGTATAGCAGTTTTGCCTATGGTTAGTTGTACCTGTATGGTCTCTGATGCTTCATGTGTTGCTACTAACCTGGAGGTGTGGGTGTCCTTGATGAATATGGACACTCCCCTCCTTTGTGGTTCGCCCGGGTTTTGGGGCTGAAAAGCATGATACAAGGTATAGCCTGGTAGCGCTGGGGTACTCTCAGGAGCCTTGAACCAGGTTTCAGTTACTGCACAGACGTCGATGTTCTCCATGCTGTGGAGTGCATCAAGTGCCTGCATCTTGAGATTTAGACTTCTGGCGTTGAGCAGCATTACCCTTAGTTTTTTTCCATTTTTGTTTTCTAAGGAGGTGGGTTTGTCTTTTGAGCCTTGCCTAAAAAGGCACTATGGGGTGGCAAGAGCCTTAGCCAATATCCAATAACCAGTGGTGACAGGTGTAAGCCATCCCTTGCAAAGCAGCGTGGCTTGTCCAACATGTCATCCCAGGCAGACAGACATTGGATCCCCTTAGAATGACACCAGTACTTGAGCCAATTATTAAAGCTGATCATCTTGTCTTTGTATTGTGGCATCATTCTTGGTGAGGGCAAGATGCTGCTCAGGGTCAGGGTCATACCAGCCTGGGCTACATAATCGGAGAGCTCCTCTATGTCTCTTTTCATGTAGTCCAGGGAGGTACGTCTCAGGTCATTCACGCCAGCATGGACAATGACGGAGTCATATTTGTACTTGCTTTGGAGTGACTTGAGTGCGTGTGTTATGTGGCAGATCCTAGCTCCCGATAGGCAGCTCACAGTCACCCTCTCCTTGTTCAGCCTGGTCAGCGGGACATCAGTGTGTCTGACTATAGTCACCTATTACTAGTGTATCAGGCATGGTGTTTGGCCTTAAGGGCTGTGATTGGTTGACACACTGATTTATTGAAGTATGTGTTGCATGTGTTTTGTTTTGAGGTGGTGGATTTTTGGATGTCTGCTTTGGGAGCCTCTGTTGTTTTGGTAAGTTTTTTATTAGAGCCTCTGAGTATGTCTTTGTGTTTTTATGTGTTTGGTTTGCAGTTGTGGTAGGTCTATGTGGGACTGGGATTGTTGTGTGTGTGGTTACCATCTCCTCCTGTCTGGTCATGCCAGCCCTGAGTTGAGAGAGTTCAGCCTCCAGTTTGGCTATATAGTTGCATCTCTCACATGTATTTGTGTTTATTGGGAGGAGGAGAGGGTTGTCTGTGTACATGAGACAATTGTAGCATTGTCTCAAGATACCCAGATTAACCAGCTGAACTGGAGAGGATGCCAGTAATCTACCACTCGACATGCTAGAACAGTATAAGGGAGTGCTGTGCCTTTAAGGGAAGTGGATATTCACAGGAGTGGTAGGTAGATGTAGTGCTTTACTTAGTACGAGAGTGCTTACTTAGTAGAGAAGTTTTGAGAACAAGTGCTAGGCTTATAATATAGTGAGTAGTCTGATTATACTAAGAGTAGAGCTTCCTTAAGGGAAAATTTGAAGAGCAGACTTGGTGGAACCAGAAGAAGTTTAACCTTGTTTAACTGGCACTGCCCTATGCGCACAATCGCGCAAAGCTGCGCAAACGCGGATTTTGAACAGGGAACTTTAAAAGAGCTAGAAATGGTCCAAAACAACCAATTACTACAGCTCTTGTGCTGAGGTCACTTCCTACAGGGACAGGTAGGCTGCTCAAGGCTCCCCACTCCCACTGGTGAGCAAAGAAACTTCCCTCTATCCAAGTAAGGTAATGGACAACACAGGAACTACACCACAGCCCAGAATACAGCAATGCCTGTAAACTGGTCTAAACTAGTCGAGGAGAGGCAGGAAAACAAGGATTATTTTTTTTTTTTTGATAGAAACACACAGAAAATGCAGAAACAGTGATAAATCAGTTACACAGGCTAGCACACTTTAGTGGGCAGCCTCAACAGTTAAATTAAACAAACAAACAAACTTTCGATCAAATTCGACTAAAAAGTAGCTTTAAGTGCAGATTTTAAAATAATGCAGCAAACAGCTAATAAAACAGTTTAAGCTTGTTCAGGGTAAGCTACAGAAGCTATTCCAAGTGAAAAAAAGCAAAGATACTTAAATCCAGAAAGTAGTCACTTTCCTGAGTTCTCTGTAGCTAGGACCACTCTGCAGGACCACAAGGAGCTTGTCTGAGCAGTATAGCCAGAAAAAAACACCCAGAGGCGGATTTTAAACAGGAAACTACAAAAGAGCTAGAAATGGTCCAAAACAACCAATTACTACAGCTCTTGTGCTGAGGTCACTTCCTACAGGGACAGGTAGGCTGCTCAAGGCTCCCCACTCCCACTGGTGAGCAAAGAAACTTCCCTCTATCCAAGTAAGGTAATGGACAACACAGGAACTACACCACAGCCCAGAATACAGCAATGCCTGTAAACTGGTCTAAACTAGTCGAGGACAGGCGGGAAAACAAGGATTATTTTTTTGTTTTTTTGATAGAAACACACAGAAAATGCAGAAACAGTAATAAATCAGTTACACAGGCTAGCACACTTTAGTGGGCAGCCTCAACAGTTAAATTAAACAAACAAACAAACAAACTTTCGATCAAATTTGACTAAAAAGTTACTTTAAGTGCAGATTTTAAAATAATGCAGCAAACAGCTAAAAAAACAGTTTAAGCTTGTTCAGGGTAAGCTACAGGAGCTATTCCAAGCGAAAAAAGCAAAGATACTTAAATCCAGAAAGTAGTCACTTTTCTGAGTTCTCTGTAGCTAGGACCACTCTGCAGGACCACGAGGAGCTTGTCTGAGCAGTATAGCCAGAAAAAAATGCCCAGAGGCGGATTTTAAACAGGGAACTACAAAAGAGCTAGAAATGGTCCAAAACAACCAATTACTACAGCTCTTGTGCTGAGGTCACTTCCTACAGGGACAGGTAGGCTGCTCAAGGCTCCCCACTCCCACTGTTGAGCAAAGAAACTTCCCTCTATCCAAGTAAGGTAATGGACAACACAGGAACTACACCACAGCCCAGAATACAGCAATGCCTGTAAACTGGTCTAAACTATTAAGATTCTTTCATTTATCTTAAGGTTTGGTTGTTTGTTTCATAACACATACATAGATTTGGTCTGATAGTGTTACAGATGAAAATTATTTAATTTATTTGCCTTTTAGTTCTTTATTAGTTTTATCGGTTATGGATAATTTGCCATTAATAGCTTGTCTTTTCAAACTTGGTAATGAAATGTCCATATCTTCTGTTTTGTTCAACAGTTTGCTTTTGTTCACAAATTCTGTTGCTTCTTCAAGGCTGTTAAATACTTTTTGACCATCTGGGAGGGTAATCTTGATTCTTGCTGGAAATAAGATCTGAGCTTTTATATCAGCTTTTTTCAAGTTTTTGATAAAAGGAATACATTCTTTTCTTTTTGTTATTGTAGTGGAAGTGTAGTCATTATTAAATCTTATATTTTTTCCACTGACTTGTATTGGATTTCCAGACCAGGCTGTTCTCAGTATTAAGTCTTTGTCCTTTGTTGATAAAAACTTTACAATAATAGACCTTACTGTAGCTTGATTCTTGGAGAGAGATGAATTGGAAAGAGACCTATGAGAAGGATTCAGGACGATTCAGTATCTTAGGCAGCCATTCATTTAAGAACAGGATCATATTATTTCCTTCCATCTTTTCTGAAACTCAATATATTCTATTATACAACGACCCCCCCCATTAATATTCCAAAACATGCACGCTGATTGGTCAGCATGCACTTTATAAATGAGACTTATACTAATGGAAAAAGGTCCGGTCGGCCGGACTTTTTCCATTAGTATAAGTCTTTTTTTTTTTTTTACAGCAACGGAGAACGCAAGATCTCTGTTGCTTTTTAGAAATTGTCTCACTATGTTAAAGGAGTTTAACATAGCGAGACAGCTTTAAAAAAAAGTAACAGAGATCTTCCTTTCTCAGTTGCTTTTTTTAAAGCTGTCTTGCTATGTTAAATGGGTTTAACATAGCAAGACAGCTTTAAAAAAAGCAACGGAGATTCTCCGTTGCTTTTTTTAAAGCTGTCTCACTATGTTAAACCTATGTTAAACTCCTTTAACATAGCGAGACACTTTGTCAAAAGCAACGGAGATCTTGCTTTCTCCATTGCTTCCACCCACAGCTCTGATGTACTGCATAAGCATATGCATGCGCAGTACATCAGAACTGCCGCAGAATACCAGACAGCTGAGGAAGGGCAGCACGGAGGCATTATACAATGCCATTATTTAAGAAAAGTTAGTATTTTTTTTCTTAAATAATGTCATTGTATAATAGCAATAACCCACTTCTGGGTGTGGGTAATGCTGGATTTACCCATGGTTGTCTTTGTTTGGCCACTCGGGCTTCGCCCTCGTGACCAAACCACACCAACCATGGGTAAATCCAGCATTACCCACACCCAGGTGTGGGTTATTGCTTAAATATTGTTCCTTCTTGATCTGGAATCCAGGTTTTCCACTTTCTCTAATAGCTGGTTGTTTTGTTTTAGAAGGAATTCTGAGTATCATTTTCCATCTGTCTCCCATCAATTTCATTTATAGATTCTTCTATGGTTGCTAGTTGATCAGAGTGTTTAGCAATTATTTCTTTTAGGTCTTCTATTTGTTTCTTAATTTCCTTTTTCATGTTCTCCATGATTTTTTCTAAGTTATCCATTTTCACAGAGAGGTCCTGTATACTGGAAATTATTGTGTGAACTTCTTTTTTCATGGAACTGTCCTGAGGAGAGGCTCTTGCGTAACTCATGGCTATATCCAGTTGTACTAAGCAGTAGAACTTCTTCTTAATAGATAATCCACAATGTCAAGAAATATAAATTGCTTTTTTTTTTTACTCCAAAGTTTTTTATTGATTTTTCAGTAACAATCATTTAAACAACAAATTAAGATAAAACTATGTACAAATTTTACAAAAGCCTCAAGCAATGTATGAAATGTTATAGATATAAAGAAGGGCACAATATTAATTCATTCATACTTTCAAAGTGACTAATTTGATGGAGATAGATCTAAATTCAATGACTGAATAAGGGATAAAACTTTTGTTCAGGGGTTGTTAGTCCATTTTCTGCGATATATTCTTGCTACTTCATCCAAGAGGGTCTTGAAATCTTGTAAGGTTGGAATGGAGGGTGACTTCCATCTTCTTGTAATACATTTTTTGGCTGCTGCTAGGATTGTCCAAAGAAGATACTTATTTTTGTTATTCAATACAATAGATTCATTTACATTCAGAAAAATTAACGGTTTTGATAATATAAAGGAATCAGTAAAGATGGCTTGGAGAAAATTTTCAATATCATTCCAAAATTTCTTAATGTGTGAACAATCATAAAAGATGTGAGACCAATCAGCCTTGCATTTTAAAGAGCATCTCCAACACGTCACCTGCTCCGAGGCGTTAAATTTAGCAATCTTACTAGGCGTGTAAAAACCTCTATGCAAAATTTTCCAGGAGAAAACTTTCCACATTTGTAAGTTAGAGGTTAATTTAAGAGAATGTAAAATATTTCATTTAATCATAGAAGTTAGGGACAATGTGCAGTCTTTATTAACAAAATCCCAAAACCTCTGATTAGGAGTAGTCTTATAAGTAATAATAATTTTATAAATTTTTGAAATTAAATTTTTCCAATTAAATTCACCATGTAGTATTTTATTCATAAGAGTTATGCATTTAGGTGGAGAGTTAAAGGAAGAACTCTGTATTGTTCTGCACAAATCTTGAGTGAATGGAAATAGACTATTGAGAACTAGCCAGTCTGATGATGGTAGATCATATTCTTTGATCAGAATTTGTGTATCTATGGTAACTAAATTCTTTGAGCAGTGAAAACAGCATGTATTTTTTTTCCTTTCCCAATAGCTGAGTGTATCTAGACTAATATTATCGAAAAAGTTTTTTGTAGCTTTAAAGGGGAATAAAATCTGGATCCATATTCTAATGCCAATATTGTTATTTACAAAGCTTCTAAAGGACTTACAGATATGATTTAAGTAATCTAGGTTAGTAAATTTAATAGTATTATACAGTATATTAATACAAAGTACATACCAAAGTTTACTTAATTTGCTTAATTGTAATTTTTTTATTAGTTTATTTTCATTTAGGATAATACTTGTATGTGGCATTTTCCAAGCCAAAGAATATTTGGGATCTATCCAATTTAATATTGTTTTTAGGTTAGAGGCTTTGATATAGGCTTCTAAATCTGGGAAATGTATTCCTGCAAGCTCCCATGGTCTGATATGATTGGCTAGAGCTATTCTATGCTTTTTGGGGTACCATAAAAATTTTAATAGCGTTTTGTTTATTTCTTTCAAAAGTTTTTTACTGGATAATACATAAATAGAAAGAGCTATGTAATTTATTTTTGGCAATAAGATCATTTTAATTAATTGTAATCTATCTTCAAATTTTAGATTTAATTTATTCCATTTCTCTATGAGAGTTTTTAGGGAGTTTATAATGTTTTTATAGTTTGTGTTTAAAGTTAGGTCTATATTTTCACATAGGTCAATCCCTAGATACCTCAAAGAAACCTATTTCCCAATTATTTCATTAGTAGTTGAATTAGCATTATCATTAGAATTTTTTTATTTAAGAGCATATGATTAGATTTAGAGCTGCTAATTTTAAGGCCAGAAATATAGTAAAATGTTTTGACTAGAATATCTAATTCTTGTAAGGATTCTTCGGAATTTATTAAAGTAAGCAATATATCATCTGCAAATAACATTATCTTGGATTTAAATTGATTATTTATATTTAGGCCTATAATTTTAGGATCTGACTGAATTGTCAAAGAAAGGGGTTCTATTGCTAAAGTGAATAAAATTGGAGACATTGGGCATCCCTGTTTGGTACCTTTAGTAATTTTAATGGATTCTGATGTAAATGGACCCAATTTTACATATGCTAAATTGTTATAATAAATATTTTTTATAAAAGTAATGAATTGAGTGGGGAATTTATATAATTCTAGAATTTTAAAAAGATAATTCCAGTTTAATGAGTCAAAGGCCTTCTCAATATCAAGAGTGATTATAAGAGCCTCTTGTTTGTCTCTATTTAGGATATCTATAGTAGTTATAATTCTTTGGATATTATCTTGGGTATGTCTATTATAAATAAATCCAGTTTGGTCTTCTGAGATGAGATGGCTTAATGATTTCTTAAATCTGTTAACTAGTATACACATTAATAGTTTGTAATCATTGTTAATCAAAGAAATTGGTCTATATGATTTGCATAAATGGGAGTCTTTATTTTCTTTTAATATGGGAGTAATTAGTGAGTATCTCCATGAGGGTGGAATTGTACCTTGTAAATAAGATTCATTTAGGGCTTTGTGTAAGAGTGATATAGCAGAGGGTGGCAGAAGCTTATATATTTCATTAATAATACCATCTATACCCGGTGATTTATTATTTTTGCTTTCTTGAATTTTCCCTTTAATTTCCTTTAGAGAGACTTGTTTCTGAATCTCGTTAATCAAAGTCTCTGATAGATTCTTAAATTTCGGGAAGTTCGAGCTATGCTCTGAGAATTCATGTTGAATGTCTTTGTTTTTGTACTGTTCTGAGAAGTGATACTTAAAGGCATCCAAGATATCACCAATATCAGAAACTTTTTTATTATTTCTCCCTTCGTGGAGTATACTCACAATATTATTTTCAATGGAATTTCGTTTCACTCTCATTGTTAAATTACGCAGATATTTTGGAGATACAGAGAAAAAATTTAATTTTAATTTTTCTAGGGCCAAGTTGGTTTTATGAGTTAAAATGTTGTTTTATTTTTGTTTAAGGATTCAATTTATTTTTTCTTGTGTGGAATGGTTCTAGTATTATCTTTATTAATTGATACGATTTGTTTTTGTATTTTAGATAGTTCCGACTTCCATTCCTTCATTTTATTATTAAACCATGCGATAATTTTGTCATATAAATAGGCGTTCAATGAATCCCAAAGTATTACTACATTTACTTAACTGGTTAAATTTGTATCTAAGAAAAATTCTATCTCTGTATCAAGCCAAGGTTTGAACTGTTTCAATTTAGTAATATATGCTGGCATTCTTTTAGTGAAATATAGTTTTTTAAAAGCTGTTTGAAGATTAAAAGAAAGTGCATTGTTATCAGACATAGGGCATGGGACTATTGTAAAGCATGATATTTTTGTTTTTAGATCTTGGGATATAACTACTTTATCAATACTGGTTTGAGTCCTGTATCTAAAATCACAGTGGGAAAATTCTAATGAATTATCATTTCTAAGATAAAATAAATCAAATAACTGTAAATTATCTACCCATTTTTTAAGATTTTTCCCTATAGGAGTAATACGAAAAGGTCTCTTGTTAGTAGTTTCTGAGTCACTCAGCAAACAATTAAAGTCACCTCCTAAAATCAAACTACCCTTAGAATTGTTAGTGATGAGTTCTAAGTGTTTTTTTATTGTTGTTACCTCAATTCCCGGAAACCAATAGACATTGACCAGTGTCCAAATTCTGCTTCTAAATTTTATTATTATAATTGATAAAAGTCCTTCCTTATCTTCATAATTATACAAAATTTGAGAAGAAATGATGCTTTTCCTCCATAGTGTTAGAACAACTCTGGTCTTTTTGGTGTATGAGGAGGTGGATAGTTTTAGGTATTCATTGGGGTTCCAGCTAAAACTATAATTTATTTTGAAGTGGGTTTCTTGTAAAAATATTACTTGTGCTTTATTTAATTTCAAGTATTTTAACAGGTTGTCTTTTCCCTGGATTATTTAATCCATTAACGTTTAAGGAAAGAAAAATCAAATCCATCTTATTTATTCAATGTTTTAGAGTGTAATAGGTGTGATAACAAAGTAGTCTTAACATTTAGGATTTCCGTACACTTCTTGGAAAGGTTATACTTTAGCGACGAGGTGCTGATTCCCAATATAAAATACAATTTAATATCAGGCTGAGGCCTAAAAAAAGAAAAAATATTTAAAGCTAAACGTTTAACAATCAGTAAATCCATTAACTGACATGGAATGTAAAACTTTCCTAATCTGACAGGAAAAAAAATCCAGTCAGATTAACCATCACTTCCAATTTTTTGGAATAAGTTTGCCCAACTTGAGGCTCCAGAGTATGTATTTTATGAAATTCTATAGATTAATTGATATGAGCGAACAACAATATATTGATGTAATATATAGTTTGATTATATTTAGTACAACTAAATTTCACTAATAAGCCTTTGCTTGATTAAAAAAAATACATATCATCACTTCTGTATGAATTATTATAGAAGCAAAGAATTTACAATTTGATAATGTGCATGTATAGGTGATCTTTATCAATTAAGGTCTCAAAGAGCATCTGAATACGTAAAATTTCCAATAATTTAAAGCTAGGTAAACGTAACAGTGTTAACCAGGATAAATCAGTACAGTAGTAGATCAGCATTTAAAGTATTTATAGTAACAGATATTACATGTAACTAATTGCTAAAGCATTTCTCTCACTATGAGGTGTCATGTAATTGTCACTCCTCTATATAGTAATTTCACACTGCTACTAGTTAGTAACAATATTACAATAGTATAATCATAAGCAGAACATATGGAAATGGGATGTATATTTACAAATGATGATGGTTGACAGAGGAGATACTGCTCAAGCAATTCCTATCTATCACAAACTCAGTAAGTTCATATAACCATGGAAAGACTCCAACAATAATTAATAAATATAAATTTACTTTCTAACAAATTATGCAAGGTTTTATATAAAGAAGCATGTCTTAATATTTCACCAACAATTGAATAGTCTTCACTATTGTAAGGTAAAACTTGGTAGAGTCAACAATTTCAACATATTTAAATGCAGAGTCATTACTCATTCAAGAAAAACTCTTTTTTTTGTACATGTATATTTACTTCTTTCCTCTTTATTTCCTCTTTCTATTTCTCTTTCAACCTTCTTTTAATGAAAAGAAACATTTGCTATATAATCCTTAGCATTGTCATTACATTCCTTATGTATTGAGTTGAACATTTGAGCACTGCATAGTGAGTCCCCGTTACTACATAGTTAATCTTCAGCTTTTTACTCAGGTCAGACTTGGTAACCTAGTTAATTGCAATAGTACTGTGTTTGTGTATAAACTTTGTTTTCATCATAATAGTTGTTTTCTTTTATATATATATATATATATATATATATATATATATATATATATATATATATATATACATGTTCATATTCTTATGTATCCTTATATATATGAGCACATATTTATGTCTATATATCATTACGCACATATATGTTGATTTACATTCTCTGTATTAATTTTGTCAATAACCAAGAGAGCCTTTGTGTTTGAAAGAAAAGTTTGAGAATGGAATTAAAGGAAAATTCCCCTTCTTAACGTGTTATCCAATTATTTGTTATTGTAGTTATCAGACAATCTCTCGTAACACATCTCGTATACTGATAAGTATATTAGAGTCTATATTGCAGACATTATTGTGTGTACATGATAAGTAGTCTCATTTTCATTTAACTCTTATTTCAATAAATGTTCAAAGAGTTCTAAAATCACATATCTAGCTAGACATCTGTCTATCCTTTTTCCCCCACTATTGTATACGAGGACATCATTCCAGTAGTAGTAATCCTCTAGGGCTTTAACATTTTGAAATTAGCTTAACTTCTTTATATACCAACTGCAGGATGGAGATTAATTGTACTATCACTAAGCATGGTTAAGCAGAAATTTATTAATATAGTGGATATTTGTGCATGAGCCAGCCCCTATAACAGTTATATTGTGTATTTCCTCAATAGTTACACTGTAAGGTACAGCATAGTTGTACCACATGAAGCAGATATCTCAAATCAAACCTGAAAGAGCCTGAGTCCAAATGTGAAATGATGGTATTAGAAAATGATTTTATATGCTCCCTATGACTGTTCTTACTGTTTTACTCACTGAGAGATTTTAAACAGGAACGGTTTAGATGTGTTAGAGCCAATTGTAACTAAATATTTATACTATATTCTGCTAACTTGTCACCAGATTATTATGACACCTCTTTATCACAAACTGAGGTCTTAGTACAGAGCTTTTAAGATTTCTATGAATCATCAGAACCTGTTTAAACATATATTAGTTACTGTCACCTATGATCTACAATGTATGGGCTCATATCTGTAACTTATACTTGCCCTAGAACCCCTTAATAGGTATGAATTAATAACAAATGCCTGATTTGTTTTCCTCCTTGCATATTCATTTGTATACAGCAGTGATCAGGGTACCAGACATGCTTAATGTATGTACAAATTCATAGGATTTCACAATATATCAGTTGTAATATCTATGTGACATCCTCAGGATGGAACAGCATCTGTTCTGATGTTATGCTCATGTTACAGTTGGGTTGTGAATGGTGGAGTTCTGTATTAAAGGAGATTATGATATAGTCAAAAGCAATACTGTACTTAGATGCAAAAATAAGCATAAGCTGATTCAGGCCTTTTCTTAATTAGCACAGACGGATATACTCAACGAAGATTACCTTATCTGATGTTCATGGCTCATTTTTCACAGTTGTCATAACCACTTTAGTTTGTCATGTTAACTTTTTTTGATTTATTGATCTAGGATTTTACTATATCATTCTAGACTATACCATTGTTGCCCCACAGCAAGAGGCTCTCCCGTTCAACCCCCGGCTGGAGCGCCCCCCATGCAAAGCCTGCACGTCCCCTCCATGGTCGAGTGACGTTTGGCTATTTCCTCAATAAAGAATATGTTAGCGTAAACAGCACAGTGTGCTATAGCATTTCCTCATTCATGTTACTCAAGAGTAATAGCACTTTACCAAAGGCTATTTGAATGATGAAGATTTCTAGGAAATCCATAAACTAAACTTTTTCCCACAATGAGGTAGCCTTCTGTGCCCCACTTTCATACAATTAGTCCAAAACCACTCAAGAAACAAGCTAGAGAGGGACTGGCAAGTCCCAACGAAGTGAAGCATTTGCCCATCTCCAAGATCCATTTGTCATTAACAGACAGAACTTACAAACTACGACAGCTGTAAGCATTCTTCCATTCAACAGAAAGATTCCTTTTTTTTTCTTTTTATCATCTTTTCCTATCCATTATTTACAGAATACTTTCATTTTATATATATATATATATATATATATATATATATATATATATACACAGTTGCTTGTGTGTAGACTAGAGTAATAATGTATTTAATTATTAGTGACATATTATGTAAAGCCAAATCTATTCATTTTTGATCTGTTAATTTCCCAAACACTCGAGGAGACTTGTAATGTAGCAGTGATGTCATCGTCATCTACATAGTCCTGCCCTGGTTACTACAGAGATCAGTTTCTAATTAATTTTACTTGGATCAAATTAATAACTCTAATAATTTTTAACATTTAGTTTAATGTCTTATTTGCGTTATGTTTCAAGTAACTTCAGGCTGCTGAATCAGAGAGATAGGCAAATGAGATCTCCGTTACACGTCAGCAACACTTGTACAGCTGACCACGGATTTCTAACACAGTACGCCAAGGCAACTCAGACGAACATCTTAATGTTAAACACAGCTCAGTTTACAGGCAGCCACAAGAGTATTTGAGTGAGGAAAAAAAAAAAAGGGAGAAGCAACTTTTGAATTCAGTGCAGTGCTCGAGGTTACTTTCCTCACGAAAGAAAGAAATGACAGTTTGGAATGTTAAAACGCTAAGCTGGAAATAGAGTCGGGAAAGAATATTATAATATGTTGAAGTCATATAGTGATAGAATGCTTGAAATTACTTCAAAAAAAAGGAAAAATAAATAAATAAACATATAACAAGAGTTCTTTGCATTGTATATATAAAATCAGATTCTGAAATTATCTATTTCAGATTGCTAATTAAACGGACAGTTCAAAAATTACCTGTTTCAAAACTCTCCCTATACCACTTCCCTCTTCTTCCCTTAACAGAGTAATGGAAGGAAGGAAAGACAATTCAATAAATAAATGAACACGTGTGTGCAGGATTCAAATAACTATACACCCTAGGTATCACTAGCAGTTGTATCTAAAGACAATTCAATAAATAAATGAACAGATGTGTGCAGGATTCAACTAGCTATACACCCTAGGTATCACTAGCAGTTGTATCTAAAGACAATTCAATAAATAAATGAACATATGTGTGCAGGATTCAACTAGCCATACACCCTAGGTATCACTAGCAGCTGTATCTAAAGACAATTCAATAAATAAATGAACACGTGTGTGTGTAGGGTTCAACTAGCTATACACCCTAGGTATCACTAGCAGCTGTATCTAAAGACAATTCAATAAATAAATGAACACGTGTGTGTGTAGGATTCAACTAGCTATACACCCTAGGTATCACTAGCAGCTGTATCTAAAGACAATTCAATAAATAAATGAACACGTGTGTGTGTAGGATTCAACTAGCTATACACCCTAGGTATCACTAGCAGCTGTATCTAAAGACAATTCAATAAATAAATGAACACGTGTGTGTGTAGGATTCAAATAACTATACACCCTAGGTATCACTAGCAGTTGTATCTAAAGACAATTCAATAAATAAATGAACATATGTGAGCAGGATTCAACGAGCTATACACCCTAGGTATCACTAGCAGTTGTATCTAAAGACAATTCAATAAATAAATGAACATATGTGAGCAGGATTCAACTAGCTATACACCCTAGGTATCACTAGCAGTTGTATCTAAAGACAATTCAATAAATAAATGAACATATGTGTGCAGGGTTCAACTAGCTATACACCCTAGGCATCACTAGAAGTTGTATCTAATAATTTTAGATTGCAAGTTTTATAAAGACATATGCATGACAAATAAAGTGATGATACATACTTCTTTAGGTCTAGGTTTCCATAAACTTTTATGACTTAGTTTGATCTTTGAGAGAATTAGGAAGTCCAGTAATTTTGGCTCCAGTTTTCAATTTCTTATTTCTTACATCCATCCAGTAGTTTTTCTCAGATGATCTTTTAAGGGTCTTAGATGGTGTCCAGTCCATACCTTCTGGGATTGTAATGATGTTATACTTTTGGATAAAAGAAACAGCTTCTTCTATGTTGTTGAAAGATCTCATCTCATTCTGGTGGTAGATTTTGATTTTGGCTGGATGGACTAGTTGTGCTTTAATTTTATTTTGCTTTAAAAACCTTACCAGTGGCCAAGAGCTTTTTCTCATTTCCAGGACTCTTGTGGAATAATCATTGTCTAGCCTTATTTGGTTTCTTTAAAAGATAAGGGACTTTTCCTCCAAGCTGTTCTCAGAATAAGTTCTTTATCTAAGAAGGATGGGAGCTTCACAACAATAGATCTTGGAGAAGCATTGGGGAAGAAGAAATAGGTTTCCCTATGGCTCTATGTGCTCTCTCGATCCCGTAGGACATATCTTCTTTTAAGTCCAAGAATTCAGGCAGCCAGGAATTTAGGAAGGAAATAATATCTTCTCCTTCTGTTTTTTCAGGGAGACCAAAGATTCTAATATTTGTTCTCTCTCTGTTTTCAATGTCTACTTTATTTATCAGCCAGTTATTTTGTTGCAGTATGGTCTCACAGTGGGATTAATTTTCCTTAAGCCTTTTATCTATGTCATTCAGTGAAGTTTCAATGTTCAGAATTTTGGATTGTTGCTGCTGGAGGATTTCCTTCAGAACATCAGTTTGTTGTTGACAGTTCATCTTTAAAGTTTCAAGATTGTTAGTAAATCTATCCATTTTTAAAGACAGTTCCTGGAGAGTGGTAGATATAGACTGGATCTCCTTCCTTAATGTGGAATCAGCATGTGAAGATCTTGAGTTGCTCATCTCTGTTTAGTTGTATAATCCTTGGTTTTGACAGGAGATTTTTTAAGAAAAGGCTCCAAAGTTGAGACTCTAGTAGATTATAGATTCCCAAATAAATTGTATAACTTTAAGGAGCTGGTAATAGAATTTTAAATAATAATTTTCCTGTTTCTTAGTAACTGATATGGAGCTCAAGAAAAAAGCTGTTACCAGTTGGCCATCTAGGCTCCACTCCCCCAAGAAATATAACTTGTGAGAAAAATCTTCAAAGTTTTTTAAAGATAAAAAACAAAAATCCTGTCAGAAACAATTTTCATAGGCAGAGCATCAGAAAAGTGCTGCTATCACCTTGGCATATTGGCCACAGGCCCCAATAAGCAATTTATTGATGACCCAAAATGTTTTACAGAGAATTGGGAAACGAGGTAAAAGGAATTGAAAGACCACCAAAAAAAAGAAGACCTAGATATATTTTGGAGAAATGTTTATGAAAATCCTGTGGAACATAACAAAGAATCTAAATGACTAGAAGAAGTAAAAGAAAGAATAAGAAGTTTAAAGATACAGGATATGAAATGGGATGAAGTAACGGCCAGAGAGATTGAAACAAAGTTAAGAAAAGCCTCTTGGAAAACACCAGGCCTAGATGCTGTACCTAACTTCTGGTTAAAAGTAATAACATCTTTGCACTAAGATTTAGCCATGAGTAAGAACTATTTATATATGCATTTTCACCACAAACTTAGAACCAAAACACTAAGACAGTAACTGGAAAGGAAACAGCTCCGCAAATGTCAGTTCAAAAACTACTTTTATTCCACCAACTGATTTAGCCACTAGCTATACTGTCTTGCCCTTAACCCATTAAGCTGTCCACTTAACATCTTAGGCTATGGCTATAATTTGGCTCCTAGAAAACAACAAAGTGCAAAGACTTCTCATCTTCTCTTTGTCGATGATTTAAAACTGTATAGCTCATCAGATGAGGAATTGAAAGCACAACTGCAAGTTGTCAAATCTTTTTCAGATGATATAAGAATGTCATTTGGTCTTGATAAATGTACAAAAGCAACCTTTAAAGCAGGAAAACTGCAGCACCAAGAAAAACATCAGTTTGGACAATGTGATATAAAAGAACTTGAGCAAGCGGGAGTGTATAAATATTTGGGAATTGATGAAAGATCAATAATAAAACATGAACAAATGTGAATAAAACTTAGTAAGGAATACTTTAGAAGACTAATTAATCTGGAAAACAGTGTTGACATCTACGAACAAAATTCAGGCTATAAATCAATTTTGTCTACATGTTCTAAGTTACAGTTTTGGTGTGAATGACTGTTCCCAAAATGTTTTGGATAGATTAGACAGGAAAACAAGAAAGATGTTTCATGCTCACCAAATGATTTATAAAACTCAGTGCATGCCAAGATCATATATTCCCCGTTCCGAAAGCAGGACGGGCCTACATGAAATTGATTACGTGTATAGATCTGCAATCATGGGACTGTACACATATCTGCTGACCTCACAAGACTCAAATGTAGTGAAAGTTTTGAAACATGAGGAGAATAAATCTGGGATGACTTCTCTGCTTAATCGAGCAGAAACTTATTAGCGTCAAGCAGGAATGGAAATCAAACCAGAAGTAGATAAAAATCAGGCAGCAACTGAAAGTGCCAAAAAAAAAAAACAAAAGAAAGAATATAAGGTGAAGGACCAGATGAGAAGGCAAGAAGTGTGGAAAATGCATAAATATAGTTGCAAGTATAGAAAACTTCTGGAAGAACCGTGTTGATCAGGATCAAAAGCAGGAATGGTTAAGGAGAAGCAAATTCAAAGCAAGAGATGAAAGGTTAATACCGGAGACCCAAAATAGTGGACTACATACACATTGGTTTTCAAAATCCATTAAACATGTGGGAGAAACAGACAAATGTAGGTTTATAGGTGTGCACTAGGCTAATGGCCCCGGAGCCTTTACAAGCCTAGCCCATAGGATTACCCTGGCATTATAGGTTTTGTAAAACAGAATTGGAAACAGTTGCACACCTCGTTGCTGGTTGTGACATACTAATGGCAGTAGGACTGTACACCGAAAGACATAATAAATTGGCAAAACTGTTGCACTGCAGATTGTGCAAACATTATGGTACTGAAGTGGCTGAAAAACACTGGAAACATGAGCCACAAAGTATCATAAAACATGATGAAGTCTATATCACATGGGATCACCCATTACCAACAGTTCATAAGATAGATGCTAGAAAACTGGATATGGTGGTCCATGAAAAGAAGAGAAAAGTAGCATTGATCATTGAAATCGCCACACCCAATGACTACAGCATCTTGCATACAAAGAGACACAGTGTCATAAAATATCATGATTTGCAGGCATAAATGAGAACAGTGTGGAAGAAAGATACCCAGACAGTTTCAATAGTAGTAGGAGCAATGGTTCTTATAAAAAAGAATCTACAATTGTATTTAGATATGTTGCCAATACCTGTAACTCTGTATGAACTGCAGAAGGAGTCATTACTGGGCACATTGCGGGTTCTGCAAAGAGCACTTCTGGCTGACATCAAAGATTGAAACAATACTAATTTCTTGAACTTTAATTGTACTTTGACTTAGGAATGGGGTCCATTTTTGTCATGGCATTAGAAGCCCAAAAGACTTGGAGAAATTAAAAAAATAAAGAAGAAACATACAGGAGGTGGCAGGTGTTCACATGAAGCCTGTACAAGGCTCTGCTACAGCATCACATTGTATCCTTAAAGGAGATTCCTATTTCTGCATTGTCAAAATTCCATCAGAAGTCAAAAAGCAGTTGTATGTCCAACTTCTTGCAGGTGATCATGGTTTACCAGGTTTGGCATAGGTAGGAGGTAACTCTCAATCTCTTCAATAAGGCTGGGACTCAGAGTCAGAGAAGAAGTCTCCTTAGGTCTTCAAACTGCACAGCTTTTACTAGGGAACTTGAACTCATGCTAACATAGGTAGTATAGTTGGCCATATAGTCCAATGTAGGAAGAATGGCATTTAAATCATGAGATTCACTGACAAAGATCAGTGCTAGGAGAAAACTTTTCTTTCCATACTGTCAGCTGATGAAATGTGTTAATACCTATCTAAATAATGACACAAAGAAGCAGACAGTATGTGAGTGGTGGGCTTTGCCTAATGTCTGCTCTCATGTATGTTCTTAACCTTGTATCTTCACTAATATTCCTGTGCATGCAAGGGACAATCTTACCAATCCCTACCATGGCTACCCTCCAGTGCTGTCATCCTGTGAATGGTTAGAAACACTCCAAAATTCTCATCCCTTGTTCAGCTGGCAGACAGGTTAAACAGCAGATGGTTGTAGTATTACATCATATGTTGCCTTCTGCTGTACATCAGAGACAGAACCAGTGCTAGTCCCAGCTGGTGTGTAAGCACTCATAGGAATACTCAGCAGCATCAACATGGAAATTTTCCTATGATAAATATCAAGTCCAAGGTCCGAACTGCACAAGTGAAAGAAAAGAGTTATGGAGCTTGTGGACGGGTGCATCCTGTTGTATCTCATATGATGGTACGGTGGGCAATGATGAGGGGCAAATGGCACCTGTACCCCCAAACATAAGACCAGAAAAGGAAAGCATTGGTGTTGACAAGAGCCCTCAAAAGACAAAATATGAGCTGTAATCAACTGTAGACGGCTCCTAAAACAAGATCAAGTGTTTCTTCTGTTAGTTTTCCCTGTTATTACAACATCCAATTACACTGTAAATATCCTGAAAACAAGCAGAAAAACATTGTTTGAAGTGACAACTTAGCTGACAATGCACTTGCGTTGCATTAAATACTATTGATGACAGAGATAACAGCCTTTTTAACTCTCTGCCACTCCTCTATCCCTACCTTTCCTTTTCCATTTTCTCCACCCGTCTCATGTCCTCTTAAATGCGTTGGATTACCTCCCTAACAACCTTTCCAGGATGCCACTGCACAGGCTTACAACCATAACTTATACCTCTCATCCTTTTTGCATAAGAAATCTGGACAAAGGCCCAAAAATATAAGTATTACTCATAAACTTAGTTGCTTGAATCATAGGATTTGCTTTGGCATGCATTTTGTGAAGGATTTGAAATCTGAAACTCAAGTGTCTGTCATTATTTAGTGACTTCAGTCTTCAATGATTTCCAGAAATATGAGGTGAAAACTGGAAATTTGAAAGTGATGCCCTGTCTGTGAACTACTTTCTTAGATCCAGTGAGTAGTTAATCCCTACATCTGCTGCCTCTGCCCCTGCTTTCACCCTCTGTCCTTACTATTCAGGATGACTCCTTTACTTCTCCCAACATGATGCTATGTATCAGAGTCATGACTCCTCACACCCAATCTCTTTTGACCTCAAGTGAAAAGAGTTCTAGCTCTTGCAGAATCTGGGCATATCTATTCCTCTTTTTTCCCCACAGAATCTTCTGGTAGCTCTCTTTTTGATTCCTTCCAGTAGCCTGATGTCCTTTTACCTTGTATGGCCTCCAGAACTGAAAGATTGGTCTTAACAGAGTCCTATACAGATGAAGCATTACCTCTGGTGCTTGTCCCTCTGAAGATACACTCCAGCTTTCTGTTGGCTGCTGCCATTGCCCCCTCACTCTTCTTCTGGTGGTCTAGTCCAGGTATAGCCAACACCCTCAAATCCATTTCCTGTTTTTTTTCTCTCTAAGTCTTCCCTCCTCCCAACAACTGATATTTCATACCAGGACTTTTGGGACCAAGTGTCATATTTTGCAGTTACTTGCAATGAAACTGAAATGCCATCTTTCTACTAATTCAGCTTTTCAAATTCTTCTTTAGACCCTCCCCTCCATTCTCCACTACTGTACTTATCTTTCTGTCATTAACAAAGAGAATAATACCACTATTCACTAAACCCTTATGTATGTCTGAGGTAAATGCATTGAAGAGTGCTGGACCAGACCTTATGCAGTACTACAACATTATTTTCCTGTTTCTTGACACTGTCTCTTCACTACACCATTCCATGTTCCACCATTCAACCATGCAGTAATCCACTTTCTCAGTATTAATCTTACCCACAAAATCTCTAGTTTTCCTTGTGGGAATGTGTCAGAAGGTAAGATGAAGTCCGGATGGACCACATCTACTGATAGTACTCTGTCAAGCTCACCTGCAATTGAATTATAACATTGTATCAGGGTTCACTGACAGCTCTTTCTAGCCATGAAAACTACATTGGTTGCTGAGCCAGAGATTGTTCTACTCTAGACACAGTACCAGCCCTCCCCTCAGGATTCTTTCCATGGGTTTTCCTACCATTGCCATCACGATAACAGATCTGCATTTTGTAAACTTTCTACTGCCCCCTTTAGATCTGTACATCATACTTTTTCTGCTCCCTCGCTTGTACAAGGCTACCACACTTGTTGTTTTCCAGAAAGAAACAGTAGTTGCATGGGGTGAGGGGATCTGGATTAAAAAAAAAATACAAACTGTACATCACTGGCCAAAAAGTAGCAGCCAGCAACCTATATGAAGAACTGTAAGGATGACGCTCCAAAGAATACTCTGATTTGTTCATTTGGAGGTTTGGAAAGCTAACCACTAATTCGATGAATGGCCACTTGACCTCTGGCTTTGTGGAACTGAGGCCACTGTTGAAACTACTGATGGAAAAGTGACAGACTGCCTTCTAGGTAGAAAGGATAAGGGATACACAGAAGAACAGTTCAGCCTTTGTAAAATTCTTCTCAGTTTAACAAGTTGTGACCGTCTTCACCAATCTAGTAACTTCTTTTCAGATGGCAATGTGCAGTTAGAGACATTTTATGATTCAGATTAGTATGCGAGTGCATGGGAAGAGTAAATGGCCAGACAGTTCAACACTGTAATCAAATGGCATAAGAAAAGGGTACTATATTGCCTGGTACTACTGCCTGTGATTTCTGATCCTGCACTTGTTCTTCTCAAAGAATATAAGCAGAAGGACTTCAATCTACAAATCTGAAATTGTGCTGCATGAGTCTAAAAAGAGATCACCTTCTAAAATTTACAGCAGAAATAAAATTACTACCAATAGCAGTTTTTCTTTAAAAATATACTCATAGGATTGAGAGAATTTCTCAGTTATGCTGTTTATAGAGTAATACCAAGAAACTTTGATTTAAAAACATAGTAAAGCCACAAGGAGAATCAACTCATTAACAGCTCATTACCGATCTCTGAATCAGATACTTTTCTTTCAGGCCTGAACTTGCTAGTGTTCTTCCTAGCAGCCCATGCATGTTCATAGGTTCATAGGTTGATACTAGGCTATCTGCTCTAGGGCATTTATAAGCCTAGCCAGAGTGTGTTTGGCTTTCGCCACCCTTTTAGATTAGTTGACTGTGCTTCTGAATACTAGGTCACAGAAGGTAGCCCTTTTAAGGTTAGTTTACTGTACCTCTGTCAAGCAGGGACACAGAATAGATCCCAGGGGTAAACTTACGATCTCCCATCCACTCATCAAGATGTCATTAGCAAGGACACCAAGGGTGTAGCTTGGCATACAGTGTATACTTGAATCTTCTCTGAGCACCTTTTGGAAACTTCAATACATGGTGTAAAAAGTTTAGAATTATGTAAACTAATGTTTACATAGGTTCGTAGGTTCATAGGTGTGTACTAGGCTAATGGCCCTAGAGCCCTTACAAGCCTAGCCCATAGGATTACCCTGGCATTGTGCCACCTGACCTTAGTTTTCAGTGGCTCTGTCGAGAAGAGCCACAGGAGTGATCCCCAGGGGTGAATTTTCTATTTCCTATCCACTCATCAAGATTTCTCTTGAAGAGGGCCAGTGAGGTGCTCTGTTTGACATGTATGGGAAGTCTATTCCATAGCATGGGTAGTCTCTGGGTTATGAACCTGTCCCTCCAGCATGTTCTGTTGATTGTGGTAATGAGGTTGAGGTCTCTGGAAAGTGTGGTGCGGAGGGACTGGGATTTCATTAGATGTAGCATTTCTAACAGAGCTGGGTCAGACATGGCTTTGTAACTCAATTAGAGATTGCCTCTAAGTAGGCGATATGAGACAGAGAATAGCTGGAGTTTTTTGAGTCTGTCCCTATAGGACAAGTGTTTAAGGCCTAGGATCCTATTTGTGAGGTACTTTTGTGGCCTCTCCAGTTGTTGCAGGTGTCTAGTGAGGTACATGCCAAATGGGGCATTGTACTCAATGATTGGCCTAATGAAGGAAGAGTAGAGGGAGACAATAACCTCTTTCTTCCTGGATGCAAAACTCTTTGTAATGAGATGTGCCACATACAAGAACTTTCTGACCACAGTAGCAATGTGGTGGTCAAAAGAGAGGTTGCTGTCAACCTGTGTTCCCAGATCTCTTATAACGCCTTCTGTGTTCAGCGGACTACAATCGATGTGGTAGTTCATGGGAACTGGGGTTTTCCCAAAGGGGATAACGACACAATTTTTGGCATTGAGCTTAAAGCCATGGTTCTGACACCAGTCGGTCTCCGTGAGGCCTTTCTGTAGGATGTCAACTTCACTTGAGGAGTTAATAAAGGCTCGTAACTTGCAATCGTCTGCGAACTTTGTCAGCCAGAGTCCCTTTGTGTTGGACTGGACTTCTGAGAAGTAGATACCAAACAGAAGAGGACCCAGGACCAATCCCTGTGGGACTCCACTCATGACTGGTCAGCAGTCTGACTTGGAGTCCACTACTTTCACACTGTGGGTTCTATCTGTGAGCCAGTTTGCAACCCACCTAGTGATATAGGGATTGATTCCTAGCGTAGAGTTTTTCTATAATTCCTGAGTGAGGAATGGTATCAAAGGCCTTGGCCAGCTCAAGGTTGGCTGTATGAACCAAAAAAAGCAAAGCCAGCAGCATGTAAGCATATCCAACTGTATGAACCACCTTGCCTTCATCCACAGCTCTGGTGACTGACTCAAGGAAGTCAACCAAGTTGAGCAGGCATGATCTACCCTTCACAAAAACCAAACTGTGTGGGATCCAGAGTTTGGAGATTCCCTATATCCTTGTTTATTAGGTCCATGATGATATGTTCTATAGCTTTGCATATCAGACTTGTCAGGCTAATGGGGCGATAGTTCCCAGGGTCTGTAGTCACTCCTCCTTTCTGGAGAGGATGACTATAGCAGTGTGCCATTCAGTAGGAACAAAGCCTGAGGTGAGGCTGTGATTGAACAGGGCACACAAGTGAGGTGCCAGTTCACTCTGTAGTTCATGTAGAACACAGCCAGGGATATTGTCAGGTCCCATAGAAGCTGTATTCTCTACCTTGGACAGTGCTGTTTTAATCTGTGCAGCAGTAATACTGGGTGCCTGGCAATCTACTGGTACTGTGATTGGTCCTTTTGGGGGGAGACAGGGGTAAAGTTGGCACTGAATCTGTTGGCCAGTATATTGGCAATATCTGTTGGCTCGGTATAGGAGGTACCATTGTGAAGTAGCTCACTGCAAATCTAAGTATTGCCGTGGAGGTTCTTTACATAACTATAGAAGGCCTTGCCTTGTGGTTGTCTTTACTATCTGCTGCAATTCAGTTTTCATAGCTAGCTTAAGAAGATTTGATGAGGGATCAAACTTTTTGTTGAGGCTGATAAGGGAGTATTTCCAGTCTTGGGACTTCACTTTATTCCACATCAATTTCCTCCTTCTGTTGTAGAGTTTGTTTATGGCAGGGGACCACCAGATTGGCTTCCTTATTTTGGAAGACAGCGTCTTGGTTCTATTGGGTATGGTGAGATCCATGCATTTAAGTATGTGTTCATACAGTGCATTGGTGTATGATTTGGTGGTCATGCAACTATTCTCCATTTGCATGGGTGGCGTGAAGTTAGCCACCTCTGTTCTTATGAGCCCAAAGTTAGCTTTAGAGAAGTTTTCCATGGTGGTTACCTTTGCGGTGGGGGTGAGAGGGATGTGGATTTCCAAGGTGATTAGTTTGTGGTTGGATCTAACCAGGGAGGAGTTGACTATTGGTGTAGAGCAATGGTCACCCATGTTAGTAATGACCAGGTCAAGGATGTTGGTACCTCTAGTGGGGGTAAGAATGAGCTGGTCCAGGGCATTGGAATTAATGAATTCCAAGAAACACTGGGCAAGTGTATTGGTACACGAGTAGTTTTCCCAGTTAATGGAGGGGTAGTTGAGGTCACCCAGTATGAGTGTGTTAGGTTGGACCTTAATATTATCCAGGGTGCTTAGGAACATGGAGTGAGTGTCTTGGGACATGGCTGGGGACCTATAACAGGCTATGACCTGAATCGCTGTCTTACCCAATGTTAGCTGCACCTGAAGCATCTCTGATGTGTTATGTTGGGCTACCAGTCTGGAGGTGTGCACATCCTTTATGAATCTGGAAACGCCGCCACCACCTTTGGAGCTTTGGTCCAGGTTCTGGGGCCGAAAGGTGTGGAATGAGTTGTAGCCTGGTAGTGCAGGGGTGCTTTCTGTTGCCTTGAACCAGGTCTCTGTTACAGCACAAATGTCAATGTTCTCCATTTTACGGAGAGCTTCGAGTGAGTGCATTTTGAGATTTAGACTTCTGGCAATGAGCAACATGACCCTCAGATTTAATTTGTTCGTAGCTGTTACAGTGGTAATTTGGTCTTTGGAACATCACTTAAAAGAGGCACTGCAGGGGTGGCAAGAGCCTTGGCCAGTATCCAGAAGCCCAGGGTTGACAGATGCGGGCCATCTCTGGCAAAGCATCGAGGTCTGTCAATCATGTCATCCCAGGCAGACAGATACTGGATCCTCTTAGAATGACACCAGAAACTTAGCCAATTATTGAAATCAATCATTTTCTGCTTGTACTGTGGTATCATGTCATCCCAGGCAGACAGATACTGGATCCCCTTAGAATGACACCAGAAACTTAGCCAATTATTGAAATCCATCATTTTCTGCTTGTACTGTGGTATAATTCTGGGTGATGGTAGGATGCTGCCCAGGGCTAGGGTCATACCCGCCTGGGCTACATAATCAGAGAGCTCCTCCATGTCTCTTTTCATGTAGTCCAGGGAGGTATGTCTTAGGTGGTTCACACCCACAAGTACAATGACAGAGTCATATTTGTACCTGTTGTTGAGGACTTGAGTGCGTGCATTATATGGCAGATCCTAGCACCTGACAGGCAGCTGACTGCTACTTTCTCCTTATTCAACCTAGTGAGTGAGACATCAGTGTGCCTCACTATCGAGTCACCTATGACTAGTGTGCTGGCCATGCTGTTTTGCCTTAGGTAGCACACTGTTTAGGAGAGTTATGTGTCTCATGATTAGTGTTGTGTTGTTGTGGTCAAGTGTGTTTCTGCCTTGGAGGTCTCTGGTGTTTGGGGTAGATTTTTATTGAGAGCCTCCACGAAGGTGGGTCTGCGGTTTGTGTTTTTATGTGAAGGCAGTGCTGGTATGTGTTCTGGAGAACTGTATGTTCCATGTGGTGTGATGCAAGTGTTGACCTTCTCCTCTTGACCAGCTGTTCCGGTCTTGGCTGGAGAGTGCGTGGCTTCCAGTTTGGATATATAAGTGCATCTCTCGCAAGTCTGAGTGTTGGAAGGTAAGAGGAGAGGGTCATCGGTGTACATGAGGCAGTTGCTACATTGCCTCAGGATGCCCAAGTTCAACAGGTTAACAGGAGAAAGCACAGGGAACTGACCTTTAGACATGCCTGAAGGGGTGGGCATTAATAATAAGTACTGGAGCTGTTTCCTTGTAGAATGTTTAGTGCTGGTAGCACTTTTGTGTGCTACAATAATTGCTACAAGAAGTCTGGTATGGTAAAGTGCTAGACTAATAGGCTAGTAAAAGTGCAGGAGAGGAGAGAACTAGCAGATCTAAGGGAAAATTTTAAGAACAGACTTTGGCACCTCTCAGAAGCTTACAAACAGCCCTGGATACAGCAAATCTGTATCTGGACTAAACTAGTTACAGGAATGGCAGGAAACAAGCGTAACGTAGGCTTTTAAACCAGAAAGTTGAAAGAGATGGAAAAACTGCCCAAATGGTTAATAAACTACAAATTCGGGTCCAGAAACCACTCCTCTTGTGGTAGATAGGCTACCTAGCGCTTACCACTCCCACTGATAAGCTAGAAGGCTTCCCTCCAACACAGAAATGCTTGGGAGGGCTCAGAAGCTTACATACAGTCCTGGATGCAGCAAAACTGTATCTGGACCAGACTAGTTATAGAAAAGGCAGGAAAAGCGCAAATGTGGCTTTAAAACCAGAAAGCTGAAAGAGATGGAAAAACTGCCCAAACTGCTAGTAAACTACAATTTCTGGGTTAGAAACTGCTTCTCTTGTGGTGGATAGGCTGCCTAGTGCTTACCACTCCCACTGACAAGCTAGAAGGCTTACCTCCGACACAGAGAGGCTTGGGGGTTCAGAAGCTTACAAACAGTTTTGGATACACCAAATATCTATCTGGACTAGACTAGGTTATAGGAAAGGAGGGAAACAAGTGCAAATGTGGGCTTTTAAACCAGAAAGTTGAAGGAGATGGAAAAAAGTGCTCAAACAGCCAATAAACTACAATTTCTGGGGCAAAAACCACTCCTCTTGTGGTAGATAGGCTACCTAGTGCTTACCACTCCAACTGATAAGCTAGAAGGCTTACCTCAACACAGAAAGGTTTGGGGGGGGCTCAGAAGTTTACAAACAGTCCGGGATACAGCAAACCTGTACTTGGACTAGACTAGCTACAGGAAGGGTGTGGAACAAGGGCAAGCATGGGTTTTTGGATCAGAAAGTTGAAAGATACAGAAACACTGCTCAAACGACCAATAATCTACAATTTCTGGGCCAGAAACCACTCTTGTGGTAGATAGGCTACCTAGTGCTTAACACTCCCACAGTTAAGCTAGAAGGCTTCTGTCTAACATAGAAAGGCTTGGGGGGCTCAGAAGCTTACAAACTGCCCTGGATACAGCAAATCTGTATCTGGACCAGACTAGTTATGGGAAAGGCAGGAAACAAGCTTAGAATTTTTTTTTTGTTACAGAAAAGCAGCTAAAATGGCACTAAAAACAATTCAAATGCAGTACAAGCAAGCACACTTGAGTGTGTAGCAATATTAGAGCAATTTATTCAAACTGTATTCAATTATTGTTTAGTTCAACTATGAATAGTTAAAAAGTGCCAAAAAATATAGTTAGCTGAGAAGCACACTCAGTCAGAACACAAAGTAAAGTGGAAAGGGAGAAAGGAGAAACAGAAGATAATTCAAGGTTATGGGCCTAAGTGGGTTGACCTACTCAAATGTGTTCTCTGTGTTAGGTAGAATGAGCTAATGACACTATACTGGGATAGAGCTGAACAAATGGGACTGGCAGGAGTGTCTGAAATCAAAATATGATCTCACTGTACTTGGATGAGTGAGCAAATGAGATGGACCCAGGAGGAGTGTTCAAACACAAATTTACAGGAGGGGCGGGCAAAAGCCACCAAGATTAATACCACAACAAGAACAGGGAGGGAGTGCTGGAAACTAACTGCAGAGAGATCACAATATTCAGTGAAGCAAATAATTAAACAGAAAAATAAAATGCAGTACTATCTTTAACACAATATTCAATGAAACAAACAGAAAAAATAAAATACAGTACTATCTTATAACACTGCAAGTGTGTACTTAGTTTGCAATAAAGTTGATGTAGGTATATAACAGCTAACCATTATAGAGTTATACAAAGCTTTCTTGTGTAAACGTTATACTCCTCTAAAAAAAGGTCATTTTATCACTATAAATGGTAACAGCTGAAAATAATGTGTCCTTTTTCTATGTGTCTTGGGGCAGCATTTTGAGGGTCTAGTATACTTTTAGCAACAACATTAGGTTTGAGTACAGAAATTATATTTCTGGCTATACCCCTGAAAGGTACCCCTTCCATATGCATATACACAAATGGAGACATCCATGTGTAAAACTGTCCATGTTTGCGGGCACACACACATATGCATGCATGCACACACACACACACACACACACACACACACACACACACACACACACACACACACACACACACTACATTCACTCACTCACGAGCAAGCCCTTCTCCACACTCACTCATACTCAAGGAAACATTCACCCATACACCTGTGCGTGTATATGTGTGTGTGTGTGTATATATATATATATATATATATATATATATATATATATACATATACATATACACACACACACACACACACACACACACCATTCAGACTCTTAATGCTTTACCTAACCCCCTTAGGGCATTCACCCAGCTGGAAACACACACACACATTCATTCAGCCTCATTCATACCTCTCAATTGTCTCTCTTTTTAGAGAAGCTACTACTTTTTTCTCATACTTTTGCTTCATCTCTTCTAAAATGGGAAATATTTTTGAGAACTTGTAAATTAATTAATAGCACCAACATGTAAGAGTTATGCCAACTTTTGGGACTTTTTCTCTAAATAGTTTGGCCTTGTTCGCAATTTTGAAGGTGAAAGGTGAGAACAAAGAATTATTCATGTCCCTACAGGGAAACGGCCTTGTAAGTACCTATAAAGCTATGAACCAACAGGCAAACACACACATATACATTCACTGGCACACCCCCAGAGCTTTGCTGGACTTCTCTGTACTACAAAGTACACCCATAGGAGAGCACGGGTAACCACAGCCTTTTGATTGTTCACTTTTTCCTCCTAGTATAAAAGTTTTACTCGACTGCCCAATTCACCGAATCACTTGGATGAATAATTCAGGACCTGTGGACATTTCCAGGGGTGTGCACATGGCTAATTAGTATTAGCCAGTCCCTCAAACTGCTGCATTAGCAAGTGGCTTCACCTGTAAGAATGCTACTCACACAGAGGTCCCAATGCCGGAAAACATTAGCAGTACAGTAGAATCTGAATCAGAAAGGCTAAACATGATACAGAAACATTCAAAGATAAGATTTTTGCATCACCCTAAGTCTTTCTGAATCACAAGATTTATCCATACATAAAGAGACAAAAGGAAAGGTTGTCTTTTCATGCACCCTTTACTTTGCCAAGTGCTTAAACAAGAAGGCTGCTCTACTTAAGTCTGAACCTCTCATATAAGGATACCATACTTTCTCTCTACTTTCTTAATTGCAACATGAACAAAAGACAAGGGTAGTACAGGACATCAAAGCAGTTCAAGGTACTATCATATTTATTGAAAGGTACCTGCAAAAAAAGTTCACTCTCAGGCCAAATCTTTATCCCAACTCTCCTCCTCAACTTCCTGTGACACTAGGCACACACAGTCTGTCATTTTTTTTAGAACAGTAATAAACGTGGGGTGAGGCAACAGAAAGGCTTAGAATTAGTCCCATTACTGAGCTCACTTTGTCCTCCTACTGGTACCAGGCTCCTCCATTCTACCTCTAGTATAAATGGTACTCCCACCAGGGGTGGCCTCAGTAATGATATTGCCTGAAAGGTTTTTAGATTAACAAATACTGGAAGGGTTAGTGATTATAAGCTCTGAACAATTCGGACAGCTTCAACAAGGCTCTAAGTTAAAGGTGAGGCCTTAGCTGTGGAAGTCTTAATGCATATTATTTTCTTGCTTCCTTTCAAGAGGACCCGAGATGAAGCAACACATCAGACAGCCTCTTACCAGAGACTACATAAAGTATCATAAAAAATTTAAAGTACATCTTCAGCTGATTTCCTAGGTGGAATTCTTGTTACTGTCCTGTGGTACTGCTCACTTATTCTATCATTTGAAAGAGTCTTCTACAAGGGTTCAAGTCCCAGGCACTCAAAACCCACTATCTCAAAGCCAAGGACTTGAGCTTCTTGCAGCTCATGCAGGCTATTCATGCAGAAATGACATCTGAGTTGGGCAAGTAGTTGATCCTCCTTACCCGAATACAATATTCAAGACTGAGGGGTAGGTGCTGCAGCTGTGGGGAGGTGGATTTTAGGGTTAGGGAGTGGGAAAGGAGTTTTAGGGTTAGGGACTTTCTGGGGAATTTAAGGTTAGGGAGGAGAATTGTAGGTTTAAGTTTAGGGTGCAATCAGAGACTTTAGGGATGGGAGTAGAGTTTTAGGATAAGGGAACAGACTTGGGATGTGAACTAGGTGAGAGTCTTAGAGTTAGGGCTCTGGTAGGGCTATAGAGTTTTATAGGTTTGGCTGTTGAGATGTTGAGAGGGCTAGTTAGTTAATGGGAGTTAAAGTGCTAAAGCACTTGCTTTATGAGCAAGTGTGCTGTTAGTTACTAGCATGTGATCAGCTATGGTCCATTTAAAAAAACTTTTTTTAGCCAGACTCAAAAAATATTTACCACAAAATACATTTAAATGTCAGAATTATGACCAGGGCTACGACAATAACCATATATATTGACAGTAATCACAGCTGAAACTGAAAATTGCCCATTTGCTTAATGTACCACTATTCGTAAGAACAAAATCTCAGTTTATGCACAGATAGAAAAGAAATAAGAAACTTTAGTAACAATATAAACACTACTAAGAAAAAATGGTTGGCCAAACCAACCAGTCACGTTTGATATAAAGTATTTTTAAAATGCATGCAACTACATAATGCTATACACCTGGCAACATTTAAGTAGGAAAGGTAAATGGGTTATGTAAAATTGGCAAAAAAAAAAAAAAACACATAAAAGTGTATGTTTTTTCAGGGCCAAGCCAGATTCTAGAGTTTTCATCTTTGTATTGGGTAGGGGAAGAAGAAATAAATGGTATATGTCAGATGGTTAAAACCAGTTTAATTGAAACTATAAACACTTTTTAGGGTCAAGGCAGGCCATAGAGGTCATCTTTGCCACCATTTTTTTGGCCAAACATTTGCTTCAACCAACTGTCCTGTAATCAGAAACAGATAATCTGATAGGAGTCAAACAGCTGTTTGAAATGGTGGTACTCAGCAATGATTACACAATTAATTAAAAGTACTAACTTAAACCATGGGTTGTGCAACAAAATTCTGGTTCAAATGTGTTTTTCAGTCACACAGCAATAGATATGCTCAACAAACAGTAATATCCTCAGTTTGTTCCTTGGTAGCCTTTGATATGCTATGCAGCATGTCTTCAACCCTGTCCTTGCAGCTCATTGTGGAAGTGAATAGTGGTATTATCCCTTTAAAAATACCTTCATAAAGTAATTAATAATCAAGCTCTGTTGTTTGCCAACTAACTTAAAACTCTTGTGTAAGCAAAGTACTGTGAAAAGTATTTTTTTTCCTGTTACATGCATGTATGACTGCGACTCAACTTTGGGATTCTTTTGTTGCCATACCAATCTAACTCTGGAATGTATATTCTAAAATGATTTACATGACAGAAATAATGGACTTTGGCTATGCGGAATTTTTTCCCTTGATTTGCATTAGTAATTTCCTTTGAGGAGCATAAATGAAAACTCTGCATTACTGAATGAGCGGGAATAACTATAATACTGGCAAAAACTATATTTAGGGCTTTAATAGCTGTACCCTCAATGTGAAAATCTGCAGTACATTGTTAGCACATTTTTTTGCCTTTCTAAACAGCTCAACGAAAAGTTTGTAAATGTGAAAATATGCTTGGTGATATCGGATACGTGACTAAGTATTGAAAGTTGACAGGCTGGCCAGAAAACTGTGGGAATTGTTCTTTTCATGTTTGAGAAGGGATCCGGACTTCTGTGTTCTACAATCATAGTTTTCATTTTAATCTATTATTCGAACAAAGCACATAGCTGCAAAAATATTCTAATTCCATAAAGCAGACTTCTGATTCAGTACATAACTCTAAATGTGCTGGCAAAACTGCAGTGAACAGGTCAACCACTGATGTAAGCAGGTATTGAAACTAAGTGGTTAAATACTGTAACTGTGCCTTTAAAAGAGTTGAGCAAAGGTGGAAATTTCACTAGACTGCAGTGTTTTCATCCAGTGAAGGAATCATCTTCACATAGGAAATGCAGTCACGTTCTAAGAATTTAGAACACACAAATATTCAAATTTAAATTGTCACATATATCAATAGCAACTGAAAAAAGATAAAATAACTAGTTTTAATATGAAGCATTTAAACAAATATAATCAGAAGTACCTGACAACTTGTATAGTTTAATATTTTTTCTGTCCTTTAGGTCTGTCTATTACTGTCTTTTTGTTCCCCCATTATCAAGGCAAGAGCTGTTCATGGCATGGCTTTCATCCAGTCAGCCATGAGAGGCATTTTCCTTCTCTGAATGCATATTCAAAACCTTTGAGTGTTACTAATAGGATTTTATTAGAATAGTGTTTTTAAATAAAACCTCACCTCTGCTAATTTTGAAAACTTTCGCTGTTCTGTGACAAGCAATTATACCAGCACTTTGCCTATATAAGAATGAATGCTATGTACATAGTATGTTATACAAATTTAACATGACTCTTGACATGCACAATGAAGGCCATCATAACCAATTAAATCAGTCAGTATGCTACATTAACTGATAAGTAATTGCATACCTTTCAGCAGGACCTCATTACAAGCAATGGTTCCTCATGTTGAGTCTTAAAAATTCCATGTCCTATTATAATGTTCCATACTGAAAGACCTCTCAACTTCTTTGTTTAAGAATTCTGGAGAAAGTCAAATAATGGGGGGGGGGGGGGTAAAATATACTCTAATTTACTTAAAAAGTGAACAGAACAGGTTTTGTGTTTGAACCTCAAATGCCCAACATTATCGACTGACTGTATTCCTTAGTAGTTTATCAGAAAATCAAAACTTTTACAAGGGATAGGGCAAAAATATAAGGCAAAATCAGGGCCAAGTGAGAAGTATGCAGAAAGTCTTTGTTGTATATTTCACTGTTAATATTGTTTAACAAAATTACTATGGTAAAGAACATGGAAACAAAATAATTCCCTTACAGAACTTCTGAGTACGAAGTTACATATTTTAACCGTGCTGTGTGCTTCCTAACTGAAGCTGTGTTTCACATTTTGCCTATTTTTTCCAAATGTGGAGATGGAAGATTGATAACTATCTTGTGTCTCATCATCAATTTATGGCCATGTACAGGATACTAATGTAATAATAGGTTACAAGTGTTGCTTGAATATTGGCAGGCATCAGAACATTTGTTGGCAGACAATATGCACACTGCATGTGTTCACATCCACACTTACAGCGCTTTAACATGCAATCCTTTTATATGTTGCAGTGTATCTGATTGGATTCAGTATAATTTCTCTATAAGCAGTTAAACTTCCACTGCTGCTGACAGTGCAGAGCAGTACCAATTACAGTGAGCGTTTTTTGTTTTTGTTTTACTGTAAAAGACCTATTTTAAGAGAATCACTATTTAAGGTGCAACTGCATTTTACAACCAGCTAGGTCATCATGTATATTAATGTGCTCTGATGCTAAGCTAATTAAACTGCAGTGCTCATTGTAATAAAAAAGCAGGCTAATGTCAATTTCTGTATACATAACACAAATATTCAATAACTCAAATATTCAAAACAGCAAAAACAGGTAATCCAATAACTACACAAGGAAATCAAAATGACATTACACTTTTTGTATTTTAGACATCTCAGTATGATCCTTAACAAGCCATGTATTAATAGGCACATACCCATATACCGTTTGTCCTACTTTGCATGAAAAGGGGCAACAAAATTTAAGCAGTAGTATGTTTCTATACAGTTAAACACTGTGATTCATGGACTAAACACAGCTGTTGTGCATATATTCTGATAATCATATGTTGCTATTTCATATGTTGCTATTATCTGAATTCTTACATATTCACATCCAAATGACATGCACAAAACTGCCACATCTAATGAAACATCCTATTCTGATTGGACACTTCTTTCAAAACTAGAAATCAGATATCTTAGACTGAACTATTTCAAAATTGCTGAAAGAAGTGTATCTGAGGGAAATAAAGTGAAAAACGTTGGGTATATTATTTGTAGTTTTACTTTTAAAAGACTGGAAATTCATTGGTATGCTCTTAACTCACTGGCCTACAGAGAAAAGAAATCTCCAAAAATGAAGACAGCTGGCAATGCAAATGGAATTCTTCCAGGGCCAAGAAAAGCCTTAAAGAAAAGTGACCAGGTGTTAGTCTGTCAGTCATGATAAAAAGCTGACAAATGGGTTCTGCAATTTCTATTTACAGGGAATCATCTCACTAAGGAAACACGGTTAAAATCGGTCTCCTTGTAGAACACGCTCATTATTTTAATCAGTTTCACAGCTAATGTTTTAAATGGGCACCTTTAAGCAAACACATTCAATACTGAATTTAACATGCAGAGAACTAAAATATTCCTGTGCAACAGCACATTATATAAAAAGCAAGATGAATTCACAGCTAAAAAATGTTCTTTAGTCCAAGCAGGCAATTTATTATTATTATTACAAAGATGTACAAAAGCATAACCTTCTCACCTGCAAAGAATAAACAGAAGTTGTAAGAACAGTACAAAAACAACTCCAAAAAGGCAACAAGAAATTAAATGATTAGCATACCTATATTCCCCAACTCCTGCGACTGCTAGTGCCAATTGTAAAGGCTCTCAGATGCCCAGTGCTGCCCGTGGCAGCATTCTGCTGATTAAGTGCCACTGTCTGATACTTACACTACAGACGACTATAGACATTGTGATGTCAATCTTGTGGGAGGGCAATGAAACACCAAAAAGTATAAAAGAAAGTTTAAGTCCTCCCACAACATGTTTTCCTTGTGATACACACTGAAATCTAAAAAGGCTAAAATTATGTAACAGCACAGGTATGTAACATCACACATATTCCAAAATAAGTGGACGCAGACTTCAACTGACTAGAATAAAGGGTGTGTGTGACAAGGGACTTAGGCTGAACAGCTGTCTGACGTTTTGCAGTGATCAGATAAATGGCCTTCTTCCATCTTACACTTGACAACACTTAGAATGTGTAGTGTGCGAGCTGTTTTACAGCACAAAAATGAAAACAGTACTTTTTTTTTTAATAGAAATGTTTTGGAAATCCTAGCAGTACTTTCAGAAACAGCATTTCAGATATGTTTGGGAAGCTGAGGAATTTTTAATAGGTAGGTTATCTATTTGCCTTTTAATTATTTACATAAAACCGTATGTGACTAGGACTCTAGAAGGATCAATACACTACCGACCATCTAACAAAGAAGTGTCTGGTAGAAGACGTACACTGATATGCTTCACCTTCAAATTACTGCATCCAAACTGACAGAACTCTGCCACATGAGTACAGGGAGGGGTAAACCCCAGCTGGAAAAAAATGGCTCCAAAGCACAACAGCCTTTCCAGACAATAACTAAACCAGCAGATAAGTCAGTGATTTTCTAAACATATTACTGTACTGTTGCATCATCATTCTGGAATGTCACACTCTATACAGTGCTCAAAACTTTTCTTGTTGTATTTTTTTTTTTTTTTTTATATACAGCTTTATAGTACATTGGGTATGGGCCACTGCTCAAAAAAAAAGTCCATTAAACAAGTCCACTTGTCTGGTTATAAAGCATAAATAAAATATTATACTCAATCAATAATGTTCAGTTTAATGCTTTCTTTTTCTTTTCTTCTTTACCAGTGAGGTTCTCGAGTGTGATGAGCATGACAGTTTTTCCCTCATTAAACATCATGGCAGCACATCTGTTTATGAATATAGAAAGATTCTGATGTAAAAGGAAAACATAATTCTCTATGTTTTGACCACATGTTGCAATGTGCCCTGTGCACCTCTCTCTCTCATTACACATTCTTTCCTCACTTGACACCTTTTAAACATCTCTGCACATTTTATATTGCTCAGCAGCTACAGCAGTGACGTATAAGGAAACATCACTCTAACCATCAAAACAAAAGTCAGCGTTAAACTAGCAATCAGTATAAGAGGATCTAAGATGACGTCTAACAACTCATTTGATGCTTCTCAGATAACCATTAATTCTGAAAGGAGAGTTTTCAGTTTTCTACTTGAACCCTAGTTTAAATCTTTCATTATGGATCATGTTATGCCAAAGAGAAGAAATATTGAAAAATGTATTCCTTTGTGGATACATTTTTAATTTTCCTAAGTTACACAGAAGAAAATGAGCTCAACTAAATCGTAACTCATAACATTTCACTGAAAAAAATTGCTTGCAGCAAATAATGCCCTCTATGACTTGCCATGTAAAATGGACCATTTTCATTCAAAAATTGACTTTATTCAGGATTTTTTGTTTAAACAAATTGACTTATAAAGGTCACTGATTCAGCAACAAGAAAACTAAGAACATTGAGAATTGTCTTATTGCTATAGATGGAAGACTTAGAGGACGAAGATGGTCAGAATTCCTTATTAACTACAATACCCGACTGACAGACATGGCAGAGAACTAGGAAAACAGACTGACAAAGAAATCTCTTAACAATATATACTGTGCCTGAAGATATAGAGGGAGATGCTATGATTTTTGATAACATGACTTCCCCAGCTGTTGAAATGGCAAGAAAGAAAGTCGTTTAGAAATGAAAGAGCATATAGATCTCTGCGGATACCTTCTGTAAAAGCAAATTCACCTCCAAGATTTCATAAAAGTGAAGTTTATTTCCTATCTAAACAAGAACTCATTAAAACTGTATGAACAATCTCTTCCTTAAAGATGAGCAATATCATCATAAGGTTACAAAACGATTTTGCTTCTAAAGCTGTGGGAAGAATGAGAGCTAATTCCCAACAGTTAAAGCTCTTACAAGTTCACATTTTCTTTTCTGTGAGACTCATAGTGTTGGTTTCCAGTGATACAAATAATCTTGACGGTTATCTTATTTGACAGAGGTTCGGCTCTCACAGCTTACTTACTCAACTGAATGTTTACCTTTGTATTTAAGTGTGAAACACTCAAACACACAGACTGTGTTTATAAGTATACTTTCTCCGACTTTGTGCAACTTCATAGGCAGTACATTTATAGTCTGGGGGTTGCAGGGCCTTGCCCCTGCAAAAATAAAAAAAATAAATAAATTCACTGTGCATAAGTACCATCTCGACTTAAGCGATTTTCAGTGGGTTAAACATGAGCAATTCATGTTCAAGTTAACGAAGTACATCCCTCTGCAATTCCTAAGAAGCTATTTAACTTGTTTTATTATACATTATATAAATACAGACTGGCCTTAAACACCCATGAAGAGATGGTCTGAAAAGGTAAACAGGAAAAACAGTGCTACCTTTAAAGAAATCTAAAGTTATTTCTCCATTAAATACTAACAAGAAATAAACGCATGGTTGTGTCCTTTACAGTGGTACAATTACAAAGCTGGAGTTAATCAGTTCTTATTAAATATTATGCTTTATAAGCAGGGTTGCAATAGTCAGATAAGAAATCCTTAGAGTTTTTTGAAACAGAACTTTAAGATACAGGCATTCTTCAAATGACTCTGCCTTGGCAGCATGATGTAATCAAGTCTACACAAATGTATTAATATATTTTTATTATTTTAATTACAACTGAATACAATTATTGTTTAAAAAAATAAATATTCCTATGTATTTTCTATGTAAGGTTAAGTAAAAATGTTTGAAAATTGTATTGGGATTAGCTCATGAATAACGATATGAGAATTACTTAATGTATAACATGCTTCCTTTACTTAACTGTATTAAGCAATGTAATAAGCTATTTTAAAGTTTAAACTAACAATAACTATCACAAAGGACTGCTAAAATTATGAAAGAAAAACACTATGGCATCATCCTGTCATGTAATGTGCCAAGTTACAGATAACCTTCCCAGCTGGAAAACAATGAGGCATATGTACCTGAAGGGTGAAATTCCAGGGGACAAGCATATTCATCTTACCAAGCTTCAAAAGCAAAGAATGACAGGGTGGGGTTTCTGTGAAATCACTCTCTCTTGATCCATTTTATGTTCCTGAGAAGGAAATGTGTCTTGACAACTTCTAACATGTTCACATTTTGGGACCAGGTAACAATAATCACAGCCACAGCCTGCTCAGGTGTCGCAAAGGGATAATGCCCTGACAACAGCCTAGGTAGCCTGAACTTGACTAACAGCTGGGGCGCTTGAAGGTGCAAGTAGAAGAATGAGGTATGCCCAACCTGGAGGGAAGGACAGTGATTTCCACTTAGCTTGCACCATTATTCTGATGACATTATCATGCTGGCATGCTGAGGATTCTGAATTATGAATAGTGAATACTTAAGTCACAATGCCATTTAACTCTGCTTTACAGACTACTTATTAAAAGATGAAAATATAATGTTGGTCAAGGTATAACTTTATGATTAAATTCTATGATAAATTAAAAAAAAAAAAAGATCTGGCCTTTAAAAGGCTTATAGGTTAAGAGCGACCGTAAGTTAACTTTTTATACAAAGCTGAAAACTATTTTTATGAACTAATGCACATACATTTAATTATAATTTAGTTCTACATTTAAGAATGGTATAATCGTGTGGTGTTATAAAATTCAGTTAAATAGTTAATAATGTTCTCCAATAAGGATCCAATCACATAAAAAAAAAAGAAATAGCATTGTATCTTAGAGGGGCTTAGATATGTCGAAGAGAATTAATTCAATTGGCAATAATTACAATTGAAAAAGCGATCTATGGATTCCAATATATATCTACACACATTTATATATAGATATATATATATATATATATATATATATATATATATATATACATACATACATATCTTTTTTAGTAATCATTTTGAATAATGCCATGTCTGTAATTAAAAATACCTTTTTTCCTTAATTACATGTTTGGAATGGGTTCACGTTGGGTAATTTGCACACCGAATGTCATAAAGTTCCTCAAATTAATTGGAACAAACATTAGTAAGTCACTTGCTCAACACTTGTCTGCTAAAAGCTAATGGCCTAAATAGTGGTCACAAAAGAGGAGGAAGGTTTTCTGTTTAAAACTGAATACGGACAACATTATTATATTTTTTTACAAGAAACTCATGGTTACAAAATTATAGAAAAAAGTTTGGATTCAAGAATTGCACTATTTTAGTAGACTCTTCTTTAAAAAAAAGAGAAAGGAAGAACATTTCATGGAGAAGTAATTACATTGCACCCAACATATTTGTATACATTCAATAATATTCAACTAGTGGCACTAAGGGAATATTTATCATGGTCACTACTGAATGCAAAACTAGGGTATCTGCATTAGCAAATATTTATTAGCCACTGAATTAAAAGTCAAAAAGAAGAGTCTATACTTGCAGACATATTAAAAGTCTTAATTAAAAAAATATATTGAAGATCCTCACCCATAAAGTAAATGCAGTTTCTTATGCTTTTATTCCTAAAGGGTTGCAGACAACATTGAGAAGAATGAGACTAACAGCTTTAACTAATGAGATAAGATGCATACAAACCCCAATGTATAATACTTTAGAAACTGATGCTGAAGCCATTATTTCTCATCTTCAGGGACCATTATGAAATGCTTAATAAAGATGTTCCAGAAATGGTAGTAGTATCAATGCAGGGATTCATTATTAACAGTAATATCTGGTTTGATCAACTTGCAATTACTTCACCACAAAATATCAACATTCCAAAGGTTGCAAAACACATTTTTTGCAGGGAACAACCCCCTTGTGCAGAAATTAATTACTTCTGTTGGGCAGTTCTGAGAATACACCCCTAATTCCTGAGTAAAATGTATTAATTTTCTCAGGGGAGGTTATGGAGTTTTTAATTTATTTAACAACCTGCTGACTACAGAGACCTCATTTTCTTTCCAGTGATTCAACATATTTAAGTGATATATCTGTTTAGTTTTTCTTTTTTTTTCAGTTTACCTTACTTTTTAAGTTACTTCATTTACTTTAACACTTTAAAAGGGCTTTGCCATTTAATGCCAATAAGCATTAACACAGGCACATAGTCCCCTGCTTGAAACTCTCTTACCAGTGTTTCTACAGTAAGCTGTCTGGTGGGCTTCATCTTCTATTTTCATATATTATCTTATAATAAGCAATATAGCACTCAATCTGTCCTTGAATGCAATATTACATCACACTCTTAAAGGAAATGTTTTCTTCTTACAAAGTATCCCTTGCTGTGTGTCTACCACGTGTTATGGGCGTCTTCCGTAGAGTAGCACAAGAAAGTAAATCTTGTTGAGACTTGGGCTACTTCTCTCACAGTGAAAAGAAAATGGGAAAGCAGCTGTTTCCCAATTCTCCATTCTGAATTTACAGCTTTATGAAGTATGAATTTCAAACTGTTGTTAAAGCTTTTCACCACCCTATCTTTTTGAGGATGGTACACAAAGGTTGTCCACTGTTTCATCTTAAAAAAAATTGCATAATTCCTATATTACTGTGGACATGAATGAGGTGATTTGGTCTATAAGGATTTCTCAAAAGTCATAGCCTTGTTTATCCATACTTAAATGCCTACTCAAAAAATCAAAAAAAGTTTTGGTACCTGTAACTGGCTAAGTACAAATTCTCTCTTGTTATTTACAATATAAAGCAAGTCACATTTTAGTTCAGAATATGAGTATATAGTATGTGTTCTAATCAGTGGACTCTCCTTCAATTCATGCCATGTTTTCTGTAGCCCTATTTAATGTGCCACCTTCTCATTAGGCTCTTTTAGAAGAGACATGGCTTATGTGGAGATCAGCCCGGTCAGTTCTGCTCTCCTCTCTAGCCTGACAGGAGGTGGACGGTGTAGCTTCACCTACGAAACAAGGTACAGTTTTGTCTACTTTACCTCTTTCTGTAAAAAGGGGAGTGCATGAAATATTTTTTGACCCGAGGTGCTGGAAGGTTTTCAGTCGCTGGCTTATTTCTCCTACTTATTTTAGAACTAGAAAAGTGCTCTACTTGTATACTTGTCTAGTTTTTTTAGGCTCTGTCTGCTTCTATTTCCTGTTTCCTGATCGTAGGGTTTTCCTGCCTCCTTGTGAGTTTCTATATTTTCTTCTATTCTTATCACTATGGGCCCCTCTTTTATCAGTCTCTGTACTAACTTCTCTCAGTACTTTGTTGGTATTTTATGCAGAGAATCCTTACCTGTGAGCCACTTAATGACCAATTCTCAGTTCTTTACTTAGTCCTTTCATAGTTTGATTTATATTCCAACAACAGATATAGTTTACTGGCTTTTGAAGCTTCTAATTCCACAATGCTGCCTTTTATTAGGGCTGTGTACCTCTGCTCCCACTTTGGGTTTTGTCCCCCCAACATTTTCCACAACTCTGAAATGGGGAAAGTCCTCTCCAATTATCATAACATATGTGAGATTGAATACTAAAGCTGCATGGTGTAGCACTTTGCCTAAAACAGTGTGCATTTCTTTTGGATTATGGGATTGTCTTCTTTGCTACAAGTTTCTGGAGGCTAGCAGTTTTATCATTATGCATACATTGTGCCCTAATTAAAGTAATCATGCTTTCTGATGCCAATAATCTCTGTAACTCCTTTCCAGCTACAAAAATAGCACATTTATTAAGTATGGTACAACAACACAATGGCAAAAACAAAAAGTGTGCACTTTTAGATACTAAGCACTGAGCCTCACCAGATTCCACTGGTTCACCTTCAGACATGCATTGCTTAATGACTGATAGACTACTTTTATTATATTTTACCAGCATAATTATTTTCTCATCAGCTGTGCAATTGTGCTTATTTTCCCTTCTTAAAACATTTAATGGAAATTATTTCAGATAATGTTCTTTGGTTCTCAAAAAATAAACTCATACTTATTTTGTTTGCTTACACTCACAGATGTATAAGGCTTGTTAGTAACCCTTGCTGTTTTTGCATATCTGCCTTAATATTTGCACTTTGACACCACCAAATGTTCTACTATTACCACCAGTTGTCCAGATGTTTACACATTATTTTGAAAAACACATTTTGTAAACCACTAGGTAGTGCTATCTGAAATCTCTCCACTGCTAATGCATCTATTTGTTTCCTATATCTTTTACATCAGTCTCTAACCACAGACTCCATATCAAACTATGAATGCCCATCTGTATGTCTCTACCTTCGGTAAAGCACCTGCTCAAGCTAAAAGATCCTTTTCAGTGTTTGGTAGTCAACATTTGTATCTTCCATATCCATATATGCTTTCAAAGTACCTATAAGATGTGCAGATAAAATTCTGACCAACTCCGTTGTGGGCTAGTTCTCTTCTGTCCATCTGGAAGGCCATGACGTACATCATGCCACCACCTTCTACTCCATTTCTTCAGTGACTGACTGTTTCCAGGGGTTTCAGAGGACTGGTGTCACAGAAGCTAGTGGTTGTTGTGTTGTAGCAACTGCTGATGTGAATTAAACAAATGTTGTTGCTACACTCCTGGTGTTGTTTCTATCCTGGAGCCTAAAAACTGCTGACTGGCACTGTACCCAAGTTTTAGGGTGTAGATTAGTGGCTTGCAGTTAACTGACAGCTGCAGTAGCACATGTACAATTTTCTGCCATTTGTCTGAGATGGTCCTCAGTACCTGTGATGGTTTTCATTAAGGCTTTAATAATCTTCTCCATTTCAGGACCACACTAAGCAGCTTTAGCCTACATACAAACAGTACACAGCAGTATATCACTGAGTTTTAAAGGATTACAGTTCACAACCCCTTAGCTGCACAGTTCATACATTTTATAGCATACCAGTGGTTTTCCAAACTCTTTCTTAGTCATTGGGAGAGTATACCCCTCTCTCCTGTCACTGGGAGATTATACTCCCCAACAAAGAACCTAGCAAGCACTCTTCATATAGTTCTACAACACAAACTGCAGGACTTTCAGGGTAGTTAATGGTAGGGACTGAAAAGTGACATCTCCCAAGCCCGGAAAAAAAGGGAAGCCCAGATGGTACTGAAGCTCAAAGTCAAATTCCACTACAAAAAAAGTCAGCAGCACACATCAAAGAACTGTGGGTTACAAAGCCTTTATTTTCACAGCTGCAAAGGAAGCTGAAGACAGAAGCACAAACCACAAAATGATTTCTACTCTGGAACATCTTCATCAGTATGAACCTATCCCCCTACATTTGTGTATCTGTTTTAAAGCTTAACTTTGGCTCCAAAAAGCCAACTTCTTGTACAAATTATACCAAATGTTTGAATAATGACATTTTATACATTAAATAGTATAAAGAAACAAATATTTATTGGAAAACTCACTACAAAATTATGAATAACACTTTCAACAATTTCTATAACAAATAAATCTTTCCCATTGAATGTCACACAAACAGATACATGTGCTGAAAGAAAATCTAAATTAAAAAAAAATAATCATTAAGCCTAAAGCCCCTAGGTTTACAATCCATGATTGCTCTAAAGTCAATAAATATTAATTACAAACTTTGTAAATGCACATTTTGCAATTCACTTTATCAATACCAATTAAAGAAAATGTGTCCCTTTATGTTTCAAAGAATATTTATATAATGCACTGTCTTCTCTCTCTTACATCTTACCTCACTGAAATGCTCAGAAGACTCTAGATTTTTAACATGTGTGGTCTTACCCACAATAAATGCTAACTAAACAAGAGCAAATTGCTAAACAGATAACCCTCTAACATTTACATGCGATCAGCGAACAAATTCTAAAAGGTTTTGTTGGGATAGCACAGGTGAATTCTTTTAACTTTTAGCACAAACATATTGGCTCCTGAATCAAAACAATTAAGCATGTTTCCATCTAAAACATCCACTTTTTGGTTTGGTGGTTAGTTGAGATATGTTGCAGACACCTTAGGGGTTATGGACATCAGCTGGATGTACAGACCTTGTGTTTCTAAAGAATAGCTGAACAGTCCACTTGTGCTGTGCTGACAAGAGCATAAGAAAGCCAAAACATGCATATCCACAGCTAGTGAGGGTTTGGTTTTACTGGCCTGACTGTGTCCACAAAGACTTAAAAAGAAAAATTAAAAAAAAAATAAAACGTCATGAACATTCAGAAGCCATATAGCTGAAACACTTGGTGTCCTTAAGGGGTCATTTACATATATCCCATTGGCTCTATTACAGGAGGTTTAAGGTACCATGCAGTGAAAACTCTAGCTTGGCTAGGTTTTGCTTGTAGTTTTTACTACTGTTCCCATCTAACGTAATAGACTTCAGTTCCCTGGCTCATGTATTCTTGTGCTCCAAATATTGTCCAGTAATTATTCAGAATGGGTTTACTTACAAAACAAGTAAATAAAAACATGATCTTCTTGGCAAAACAGACACAAGCAGAAAACTTAAATGAAATGCAGCTTGTAAAAAAAGCACTTACAGATTTGTGAAAATAGTTCAGGAAGGCTTGCATTCTCAGGCCACATAGTACACACACAGCCTCTCAAAGCTAGCACAAAAATGCCCAAGGGTCACATAGATTTCCCTTTAATCTCTCTGTAAAACAAGCAGTAGCAATTACATAAGTAGGGAACATGTCAACAGTTTCCCACACAGGCAAAGCAAACTCCACAGGTGCAACAACCTTCCTCCAACTTTCTTTTACGGGAGCTGCACTACTCCCAAGCACTCCTTTCTCCATTCAAAAATTGTTGGAGACTTCTTTCCCAAAATTCCTTGGAGTTAAAGGTAAGTATCCTCGGCAAGGCTACTCAGCTAAGGCTTCCTACACAGCTGGATTACCACCAGTGTCTGAAAAGCAGCCAGTACATTACAAATTATTCTTCCTCCTGCATTGCTGTGGGCACCAGTAGTGCCAACACCTGCAGACATTACAAGGCTCACTGTGGTCGAGAAGCCTTTAGCAATGTGCAAATTGTAGCTGGTTTCTGCCAAGGCTGAACATTGCAAGTGTCTATGATAAGTTCAGCAGCTCTGGGTTCACACAAATGCATGTGATCCTCAATTCAGCACTCACACAAGAAGATTTACATTACAGCAGGAACCACCTCTTCCTTGACAGCAGTCTCTGAAAATCCTTCACCAGCACTATTAAGTTCCTAAGTCAGATCACACTGTCCAACAGCAACAGTGTCTTCTCTGCTGGTGGTAACTAGTACCTTTGTTAATCCACCACTGACAGCCTCTTGCTGATTCCTTCCAACTTAAAGTTATGGAAATCATCTTTTCCTTTGAACTTAATATCACTGGAATGTCAAAGACAATGGACATTTTCACCAGTGCTACTGTCAGCTTCACATTACAGCCATACTTGCATTTTTAAAGGCAGGAAGACTGTCTGTGGGGTTAGAGTGGGTTTACCACCGGCAACACTTATCAGAATAATGTTTAAACTAATGTTTTTCTTATCATTCATGCTCTTTTAAAACATACCTACCTTATATCTGTTACAAAATATCTGTGTTTTTACCACTGATGTTCCCACATACAGTTGGTTTATGCAGGGGAAGAGTATGGGAGGAAGACAAGGAGGTAGCCTTCTTCACAAATAATTATTTTTCCAGGCACTTCTTTTCCACATTAAAAAGGTTCTTCTTGGCCAGGTAACTTGGAAGGACTTCTGCCTGCTTTATCTCAGTGTCAAATTAAACTTTAGAAATACTGACAACTCAACAGGTCATATCATAAAGCTAATGACACAGACAGAACTTCTACATTGCTTTGCTAAGCAACTTCTGTGCTGCAAAGGCAATTACCTGCAGGATGATGACAGCCAAAGGAGGAGTCTTCAGATAAAGAGGCATCACTATGTCAAAAAAGCTAGAATTACTGTTTTAAATTAAAAATGCTAAAACATGTTGTTTATAAATATAAGCAAATTATTATTATATCTTAGCCATAGCAGGAAAGAAACAGAGACTATAACTGACATCCTTCAAACAATGCTGCAGAGACAGACTCAAAGGGCAATAGCAGATCCACGCAGTAAAACTGATGAAAAATATATATGATACTAGAAACTGATGTCTAGGGCTAAAAAATGAACATATTTTAGATTTACAGAAAGTAGAAGTAGGACTCTAAGATTACTTAAAATGAAGCCTAAACCACTACTTGCAATTAAATATGTAACAAACGGGTATAACAAAATAATTATAATTTATAGGAGGCAAATGTCTGAATCTGACTGCTTGAAATATGCCAGCAGTGTAAACTTGTAAATGTTATACTTACACTATGAAATACACAAAGACTGTCTGCCATCACTTCTTCAAAAGCAGTATAGTTTTATTAAAAAAGACTTAAATGAGACATTGGAAACAGAAAAATGTTTATTGAAGATTTTCTATACGATACTACCTCAAATAAGACTAATTCAATGTAATTTAGGTGCAATACCAATTCTTTATAAATAATGAATAGTATTTTAAGAAAGAATTCTTTCAGTTTTATGGACATTTATACAAGACAAGACATCCATGACAAAAATGTGACTGCAGTTAACTTCTTTGCTTGTACTTTCTCATATGAGAAGCTATAGAAGATGCAATTTCAGAGTTCTTCTTATTCTGACCATAGTACTCAATGAAACTGCCATCAGGTCCAATAAGATACATGATGATTGTGTGGTCCACCTTGAAAGAAATCAAATGCAAGACATTAAAAAACTGCTTAGAGAAAATGCTTTCTTCGTAAAATTACACTTCATGAATATAAAGACAGTAACAGACAGCCATACATTCTGCTGGTAAGTGCCCTCAAAGTTGGAAGTGCATAGTAGCATTTAATATCACACATTACATGGCCAAATATGCATTTTACAATGCATTGTGACACTATACAATCTGCAGTAATGAAATTTTGTGGTTTTGGTGAAGACTGTTAAATGGCAGATTTAAGAAAAAGAGATGCAGATGGTGATGGAAACCTTGTTCATGAATGATACTATTATTCTGTACAGCTTTTGTTTCAGGGGACTTCAAAATGTGCTTCTGTGATTGTTTGGTTCCGTTTTTGCTATTCTGTCTTGTTATTCAACCATACCGAAATACAGCCGTGTTCAGGCCCCCTCAGTGTACCACTTCGATTTAAAAGCAATACATCCACTCACCATATTATTATCCAAAAACAAATGCTAAGTTCCTGCCCCTACAACAGATGCCCTTCCTTCATCATCCTCTTCCCCATTCTACCTTCCAAAACTCATACTACTGCCCCATTTCTTAATTTCCCCCTCCTTCCTTCCTTCCACTTCTCTTCCATAATATATGCTTTTTACCCTCATCAGCATCCTCTTTTCTTTTTGCTTACACTTTTTACTATACAGCATTTAACTCTTAGCAACAACACTGCCACCATATGTGTTAAATGACATTAGTAATCTTCTATACGGCACAAATCGCATTCCAGACTTTCCGTGCCCACTTACATTTCCAGAACACAAGTAATGCCTACTCCTTCAACACTACACCTCCAACACTCAACTATTCTTCCGTTCTTTTTTTTTCAGCTTTACACTTCTAATAAAGCAGAGTATATAATGTCACATAATATTTACAAGTAGGTCTCTGTACAACTTTCATCTATCAATCCCTTGTCACAGTTCAGCCTTTTATAGATTTCACTGCTTCCTCCCTCTACTTAAATCACTCTTTCCTTATCTAGTATTTTCAACTCTTCCTTTATTTATCCACTGCTTAAGAATGATCTTGGAACACTATGCCCCTGGCTTCTTTTCTGCAACAGATTCCATTTCTTCTGCACCATACACGTCCCTCACTCTCTTTTCCCTACTACAGTCCCTCCCATGAACAGTCTTTATTTTTATTTATTTATTTTTTTTTAATGTATGATTTTTTTACTGTGCCTACAGTCTGAATATTTGTTTTTACCGGCTAAAATCTAACTTACTTCATTGTACTTTTCTGCAGTGGTCAATGAGTGCATGGCATACTGGTTGCTTTAATGTTAGACACTTCTAGGTGACCTACAGAAAAAAAGTTATGTACTTACCATGGTGTTCCATCTGTGTTGTCCACTTTCATTCTTCCTTAACCACTGGGTTTGGATCCAAACCTCGGATCCAACTTGGCAGTTACTGCAGCTCGTGGCCAACTGAAACTAGAGCTCCTCCTCATCCATAAAGCACCAACCCCTAACATACCTCAGATCTTGTCTGCTAGATGACATAAATAATAAATATCAGAAAAAATGTCCCTAAGAAAGGAAAACCAATATCTAGTGCTCCATACAAGACACTGTGGGGTCTTTAAAATGTCCTGCTCTTCCAGAAGTCCATGATAACAAAGGTTGGGGGTGGTGCATGGGGAGTTGAGGAAGAATGAAAATGGACAAAACAGATGGAACATTATGTTATGTACATAACTTCTTTAGCTGATATTGTCAATTTTCATTCATTGCTCAACCACTGGGACAGAGTTCCCAGCTACTTAATATCAAGGGTGGACTCTGAGGAAGGCTTTTCCTGAGCATGGTTGAACCAAAGGCTGCTCTTCCACTCAAGACCAGAGCCAATTTTTAATGAGGATAAGGATTAGCCCAAACAGCAGCTGCACATATGTGATCCATGGAATGGTTGGATAAAAATACTGACGAGGTGGCCACTTATCTCATAGAGTGAGCTCTTACAGGTTTTGATAATGAAATGCCCGATTTACTATAGACAAAGGCTATGCAGTCCATAAACCACCTTGCCATTGTTACCTTTGTAACAGATTCGCCCAATTTATCTGCAAAGGATATAAATAATTGATCGATTTTCTAATGTCTTTGGTTCTGTGTAATTAGAAATGCAACTGTCTATGAAGATCCAGCAATTGTAACATGTATTCACTTTTTTTCAAATGTGGAAAGAAAACGGGCAAGTTTGATTGATACTGAATTCTGATACCACCTTAGGAAGGAAGCAAGGATCGGTTCTTAATGTCATCCTAACCTTATGGAAAATCAAATAAGGAGGTTTAGAGGATAACGCTTGAAGTTCTGAAATTCTCCTGGCAGAAGTAAGAGCCACTAGAAATATGGTCTTCCAGGTCAGAAATTTAAGATCACATTTTCCAGCTTGTTCAAAGGAGGAATGGATTAAGACCTGCAGAACAAGGTTCAAACCCATAGAGAAGTTGGACCTATATAAGGTGGTCTAAGTAAAATAGTACCTCTTCGAAAGGCCTTGCATTTCTTAGTAGAAGCTAAGGAATAACTGTCAACTTATATGAAAGTTCGAGATTGCTACCAATTGAACTTTTAATGGTAGAAGAGCTAGCTCCCTCATTAGACATTTCTGCCAAAAACTCTAGCACACTTGTTGGGGCTGAAAAGGGATCGACTCCACTTACTCTTGTACATTTTCTTAGTGAAAGCTTTATGGGAAGACAAAGGTGTATGATGGACATGGGATGACAGCATAGGTTCTCTGGATGTTAACAGAATTGGAGAAACCACACAGTTATTCCAAAAAAGCCAACAACTCATTGGAATACACACGACAAAAGAATACAAAATAGTAAAAATATAAAACGTGAGCGCTTTCACAGAGTCTTCTCTGTTTCCTCAGACATACTACAGTAACTGCTGCTCTTGTTTAAGTAATGATACATCTAGGTCATATCCAATCTGTTAACAGCATCTTGATTGAATAAATAAAAGTTAAAGTATACATAGTGAACTAAAAATATATGTAAAAAACTGTAAAAACATGCTCTATAAAATTAGATAGTGGTAAAACTGTAAAATATATGTACAAATATTAGATGATGTGACCAAGCTTCAGAACAAGAATGGATAATTAGACTTCAGGCTGACAGACCACCTGGACTAACTAGTACGGCTTCACTGAAACCTTTTCTTAGGAACAGGGCTTTGAAAAATGATTATTATGTTTGGTCACATCTTCTAATATTTGTACATATATTTTACAATGTTACCACTACCTAATTTTATAGAGCATGTTTTTACAGTTTTTTACATATATTTTTAGTTCACTATTTATATGATTGATTGTTTATATAGTGTTTGTATAGTGTATGCCTTTAACTTTTATTTATTCAATCAAGATGCTGTTAACTGATTGGATGTGACCTAGATGTATCATTATTTAAACAATAGCAGCAGTTACTGTAGTATGTCTGAGGAAGCAGAGAGGACTCTGTGAAAGCGTTCACATGTTTTATATTTTTACTATTTGGTATTAAAGTGTTGTTTTGCCATGTGTATTCCAACGAGTTGTTGGCTTTTTTGGAATATTATACTTTTATCGTTGGTTACTTTATCCAGATTCAGGGGATCTGTGTTTGATAAACCACGCAGTTAGCCTGAGGTTTGAGATGTCCCGATGAATCATGCCTGTCGGTTGAAACAGTAGGTCTGGAATCGCTTCCAGAATCTAAGGTGGATAAAGAAGATGAGGCCAAAGGAAGGGGAAACCAACCTTTCAAGGCCAAAAAGGTCCAATGAGAATGACTTTGCTCTTCAACCTTACAGTTTTCTGTAGAAATTTGGGACTCTAGAGGGGTTGGTGGATATGCATAGAGAAGAACGGAGGGCCAATTGTGGAACAGAGGGCCCCTTGGTGATTCCCCTGTGGGGGAGATTAGGGCAAAGAACCTGCTGCACTTGCTGTTTATGGGAGATGCAAAAAGATCCAGCAAGGCTGACCCCACTGACGGAAAATCACCTCAGTCACTTTTTTTTTTTTGAGAGACCACTCGTGAGGTAGAAGAATGCACCTGCTAAATTTGTCTACAAGGCTGGACTTCCCCAGAATGTGGCTGCTAACGGAAAGCAGTTGGATGACATTGCCTATTGCCACACTCTGAGGGCTTCTCAACACAAGGGATAAGACCAGGTTCCTCCTTGTTTGTTGATGTATCAAACTACTGATACACTGTCCATTTGAATCGCAACTGTTCCCAAAGGTAGAGCATCCTGAAAGGCTTGCAATGCTAAAAGCACTGCTCTCATCTCCAGAACATTTATATGCAAATTGGCCTCTTCAGGGAACCAAGTGCCTGGACTGTTTTTCCCAAGAAGTGTCCCCCACCCAATGTGGGATATGTCTGTGGTCACTATGCTTTGGGTTGAGAGAGAATAAACGGATGGCATTGTAAAATCTGATCTGACCTTATCCACCACCAAAGGTACTCTTGCATGCCTGTGTGATTCTTATTTGTGGGGTTTGTTTCACAATTTTCTAAGCTTGCCCTGCTCAGGGCTTTATTGTTTTGCCTGAAAAGCTGCTTCATTTTGTGGATTACAAGTTTTATTTGGAATCTGCTGTGAATTTTCTTTTGTTTATTCTTATTTGAATAAACATCGTTTGATTTAGACTTGACCATCTGGATGCTAGCATCCACTGAAGAATTTATAGAGGATATCTTGCTAGGTGAACAAGAACTATGGCTCCTAACATTAACCCCAAGGCTTGAAGAATTAATCAGGATGAAATTTTGGTGGTGTGAATAATTTTTGTGACCTGGAATCTTAATGTTTATTCTCTGTTTAGGGGGATTGAGTGCTCCTATGAATTGCAGTGAATGAGATGGATGCAACTGAGATTTGTTATAGTTTACTGTGATTGCCAGAAGGGAGCAAGTTTGGAATACCTGGTCTCTCACTATTATGAGTTGATGCCTGGTCGGACCAGTAATGAGCCAGTCATCTAAGTACGAATACACCCAGAATCCCTGCAGTCTCAAGTGAGCTGCCACCACTGCCATGCATTTAGTGAACACCCTGGGGGCTGTAATAAGACCAGACAGCAGGGCTTGGAATTGGTAATGATTGGCTCCCAGCCAGAAGCATAAAAACATTCTGGACCACTTGTTCATTTTTATGTGATAGTACGCATCCTGAAGGTCTATCGAGCACATCCAGTCATCCTTGCCTAGAAATGGCAGGATGGCCTGAACCATGACCATCCAAAACTTTGAGTGTCGAACTGACTTTTTCAAGTTGCTGAGATCGAGAATTGGTTTCCAGTCCCCTGTTTTTTGGCATTAAAATGAATCTTAAGTTCTGGATCCTTTCTGGTCTGGTGGGACTTCTTGGATGACTCTTTCTAGCAGCTTTTGTATTTCCAGTGCTGCTGCTTTCATCTTATTAGGTGGAACATCAGGAAACTTTTGTGAGAATGGAGGAGGAAGAGAAAAGGGAATTATAGAACCTCTGGAAATAATCCTCTGCACCCAAGTGTCTTTTGTGATATCTAGCCATGCCTCTCTGATTCAGGGATAAACGACCCCTGACTGCCTTTTGGGGCAATATGGCCTTTTTTCAGCAGCGCTGGTAGGCCCTGTCAGAGAAAGTGTCTCTAGACCCCTGGTTTTGTGGACAATCTCTGCTGTGCGGAAGGCATCTTCCATTAGCATTCCCTCCTCTGCCTTTGGGGGAACCATCTCCAAGTGGATCTTGGAAATGACCCTGAGATTATTTGAACCACATCTTCCAACCCCCTCGTTGGTTCATAGCAAAGGTCCTTTACGGGGTTGTAAAACATACTCTTACAACAGAGAGAGACAGACAGAGACCCTTTCCATCCTTCTCATGCTTTGGAACCAAAGCATATCCATCAAAGAAGCAATGACAAAAGAAGACTTGAACGGTTCCGCAAAATCACAAAAGCGCATTCAGGCATGTCTCCTTATCGAGATGCCTGAACCCACTGTCTTTGAGGTACCTTCAGCTGCATGGGAGACAAGACTCATGGACAAATTTGAGATGGACTGAAGGGATACCATCTATGAGGCTACCAAAGCTTGAGCTGCTGCAGTAATGGTCCCTGAAAGAGTATTTGACAATACCTTAATCCAATCTCTCTGTAACCTTTTGAAATATGCCAGGTAATTCAGTGACCTAAGAGCAAAGTGAAGCTTAGACATGCTTTCCGAGCCTGTCAAAAGCCCTGGACACTATTAGGGGAATGGACTGTGGAACTTTGTTCCGCAAGTTACTTCTTCATGGTCACCACCATGACCATGGCATTTACTGGTACTCACTTGATCCAGTGTTCCCTTCTTGTCAGAGATGCCAGAACACGATCTATTGGGGATAGGTTCAACTGAATCTGGTTCCTTCATGCCCAGTGAGAGATCAAATCAATGAGCTCAAGAGCATGCAGAGTTGCCCAGGAGGTAGATGGGCCAGATCCAAATGGCTCCAGAAACACAGATTCCTCTGGGGAAGGAATTTGGGATGACCAACCACCCCATTGCTTGAAGATCTTCAGAATGTCTCCATATGAGATGTCTTTGGGTGATCAGGGGGACCCTTCCCCTTTGCTGGTCTGTGTTTTCCACAATAGATTCCTGAGGGAAATCTAAGTGCCTTCTTTGGCACTTTCTCTTCTTGAGTACTTCCTTGGTGGGATGTTCTGAGGAAGTGTCAGAAGAGAAGGTAATACCCTGCTGGATAGTCTGGAGGGGTTGGACTGGCTGTCCTGTGGAGTCGAATGTCGAGGGTCTTGATGCATATACACATGGGATGTTGAAGGAAGATCCAAGGGGAGAGGGACCATCTGTCCTGCCGAAGCAGAGAAAATTCTCTCCACTACCTCGAAGGCAGACCAGCCCAGGGAGTAGGAAGCAGAGAAGCCATGCTTCTGTCCCATCAGCTCCATCTGCCCCAAAGGCAACGCACTTGAGACAATGGCTGGAGCTGAGCTGTACAGGGCAGAGGCTTCAAGGGGCAGAAATGGCTGCAAAAACTTTGGAGTTGACTCCAACACCTCAGATCCAACCAGAATGCCTCGGTTCCTAGAGCCACTCGCCTCCAAACTTGTCTGAGCTGGGGCACTCAGACAAACTTTCGGATCAGAGGACACCAATACTCTTGGATCTGAACCATACAGTTTCAGTAAATTTGGATCCAAGGACTTCAAAACGAAGTGTCGGATGGGAGAAAGAGCCAGTACTGGAGGGGTAGATCTGACTAAGGCTTCCTGACCAGAGGGATCTGGAGCCAACAGAACCCTTATCTGTATCTGTACCAAAAGAAACAATCATCATTCTATCCATGTCGGCTTCAGTGAGACTCCTGTAAAAACGAGATTAAGAAACAAATACCAAACAAAGTAGTCACTGCTGAGACGGAAATCTCTGGGGTTCCTTATTTTATTTTTCACACTAAAACATTAAAATAATAGAACGAACAGCAGGATTGAGCGCTTTCTTCCCTCAAAAGGGATTTCATCAGAATCAGTTAACATTTTCAAATAATTCCTTTTATATCAATCAATTATGACATCACCATTAGTTGTACTAAAAACTTCATTAATATTAAGTAGGTTTCTGACCAGTATTAAAAAAACATTTGTACATATGTTTTTTAAAAAATGTATGCATGTTAGTTATAAAATACATGTAGTTCATTCTGTTAAATTTATAAATATATACATATTATACAGTATTGTTAAAAAAAAACATTTAAATTTATTTTCCAATTAATGCCCTTTTATTTAAAATGGGTTTGATAGAAATGATTTGATTTAAGCCAGGCGTTTGCCCAGCTTGTAATTTAATTTGCCACCATGTTTCTTTGTCTTCTATGTGGCTTCTATATTCCCCACCTCTTGGTTCATGTGCAACTTTTTCTAATATTCCAAAATTAAACTCTATAAAGTGATTACATATTGTGGAATGTTTATATAATGCATTATTCAAATTCTTAGTAAAAATCTGATATGAATGTTCATACATCCTGTCCCTCAGCCTTCGTTCTGTTTTCCCCACGTAAAAGGCTGGACAGGATTTCATAATAAGTATATTATACCTCTAGTTTGGCAGTTACCCTTAAAGTTGATTTTAGACAGGAATATGTTATTTAATGTAATGTGATCATTATTATATATATATATCTGCATTGAGAGCAGTTTCCACACTTTTTAGTACCACCATAAATTTTCTTACCCTTACCATTTTCAAAACTTCTTTTTAAATTCGGCCCTAATTTATAAACAAAATTGGGTTTATCCCCCCCAATGCCCCATAATTTTGGGTTATTTTTAAATATGATCCAATTCTTGTTTATAATATTTTCAACCTCTTTTGTTTTACTTCCAAAGGGTATAACCATAGCTCTTTCAAATCTGACACCTTCCGTTTCTCTTACTTTTTTACTACCTTCCTCACTTATATCAAGACCTAAAAGGGGCTTATATTTATTACCCCATTCTCCTAAAACATATTCTTCGTATTCTTGGATCACTTTTTTTGGGTACCCCCTTTCTTTGAACATTTTTGACACCTTTGTAAGTTCCTCCTCTAGTTCTTCCCTTTCAGAAGTCATTCTTGCAACCCTAATCATCTGTCCCTTTATGATACTGTTTTTCTGCTTGACGGTGGTTGCTCGAGTATTCTAAATAAGAATTACTGAACGTGGGTTTTCTGTATATTTTGGAACTAAAGCCATTACTTCCTTTCTTAATGTATGTGTCCAAATAGTTAAGTCCCATATTATTATATGTATGTGTGAACTTCAAAAAGTTTGTACACTCGTTTAGGTATAGCATAAAATCATGAATCATGTTTTCTGGGCCTTTCCACAAAATAAATATGTCGTCCAAAAATCTGACATATAATGCCATGTGCTTATAAAACTGGCTATTAAATACATAGTTTTGTTCCCAATGCAAAAGCACCATGTTGGCAAAAATGGGTGCACATGACGCCCCCATGGCTACACCCTTTGATTGCCTATAATATTCCCCCTCAAATAGGATGTAGTTGTTATCCAAAACTATCTCCATAAAGTCTAATAGTAACTCTTTTTTATTTTCATCCACATGGGTATTATTATTTAGGCTCTCTGTAAAGTATTCCATCCCTTCCTTTTTTGGAATACTAGAAAACATGTCTGCAATATCAATGGTTAATAAAAGCAAGTTTTTGTCCCAATAATCTTTTTTAATTTTTGATAGAAAGTCCCATGAATCCTTTACCAAATGTTCATTGTTAAAGATTTCATTTTTTAACCAAGAGTCTACTACCACTCCAAAGGGGTATGTTTTTGATCCTCTACCATCAATAATTGGTCTAAAAGACAAGGGGTCCAAGCCTTTATGTACTTTTGGTATACCAAAAATAGTTGCTATTTTTGGTTGTAATACTTTAAGAAATCTGTATAGTTCTCCCGAGATCCTTTCTTCAATCAAGTAATCTTCTAAATAGAAGTCAATTCTTTTGTGACTTATGTTTACTTCGTTAATTGATGAATGTTGGTAAGTGTTGAGGTCATTTAGTATTTCAAAAATCTTTTGTGAATATTCAAGGGAATTGTACAATACCATTCCTCCTCCCTTGTCGGGTCTCATGACTCTAATAGTCTCATCAGTTCTGATTTTTATCAAAATTTCATTTTCCCTTTTGCTTAAATTATTGTGTGAAAAGCTGCGTTTTTCATTACATTTTAAATTATAAATTTCTTCCTCAACTGCTTTTTCGAAGATGTTTATAGTAGGATCTGTTGGTGGAATAAAAGTACTTTTATTTTTTAGTTCTGGATTTTTACATCCTATTCTGGGTACATTTTGACCATCATACATATATTTACAACTTTACAGGAATGGAAATACAAAAAGAACATTTTAGTTTATGTATGAAGGGGTTAAAATTTGTCCCTAAAAAAACATTTGATTACATTGACACAATTGTAGAGTTAAAAATGTACACAAGGAAACTAAATCTAGCTTATATGTATGATGGTCAAAATGTACCCAGAATAGGATGTAAAAATCCAGAACTACAAAATAAAAGTACTTTTATTCCACCAACAGATCCTACTATAAACATCTTCGAAAAAGCAGTTGAGGAAGAAATTTATAATTTAAAATGTAATGAAAAACGCAGCTTTTCACACAATAATTTAAGCAAAAGGGAAAATGAAATTTTGATAAAAATCAGAACTGATGAGACTATTAGAGTCATGAGACCCGACAAGGGAGGGGGAATGGTATTGTACAATTCCCTTGAATATTCACAAAAGATTTTTGAAATACTAAATGACCTCAACACTTACCAACATTCATCAATTAACGAAGTAAACATAAGTCACAAAAGAATTGACTTCTATTTAGAAGATTACTTGATTGAAGAAAGGATCTCGGGAGAACTATACAGATTTCTTAAAGTATTACAACCAAAAATAGCAACTATTTTTGGTATACCAAAAGTACATAAAGGCTTGGACCCCTTGTCCTTTAGACCAATTATTGATGGTAGAGGATCAAAAACATACCCCTTTGGAGTGGTAGTAGACTCTTGGTTAAAAAATGAAATCTTTAACAATGAACATTTGGTAAAGGATTCATGGGACTTTCTATCAAAAATTAAAAAAGATTATTGGGACAAAAACTTGCTTTTATTAACCATTGATATTGCAGACATGTTTTCTAGTATTCCAAAAAAGGAAGGGATGGAATACTTTACAGAGAGCCTAAATAATAATACCCATGTGGATGAAAATAAAAAAGAATTACTATTAGACTTTATGGAGATAGTTTTGGATAACAACTACATCCTATTTGAGGGGGAATATTATAGGCAATCAAAGGGTGTAGCCATGGGGGCGTCATGTGCACCCATTTTTGCCAACATGGTGCTTTTGCATTGGGAACAAAACTATGTATTTAATAGCCAGTTTTATAAGCACATGGCATTATATGTCAGATTTTTGGACAACATATTTATTTTGTGGAAAGGCCCAGAAAACATGATTCATGATTTTATGCTATACCTAAACGAGTGTACAAACTTTTTGAAGTTCACACATACATATAATAATATGGGACTTAACTATTTGGACACATACATTAAGAAAGGAAGTAATGGCTTTAGTTCCAAAATATACAGAAAACCCACGTTCAGTAATTCTTATTTAGAATACTCGAGCAACCACCCGGTCAAGCAGAAAAACAGTATCATAAAGGGACAGATGATTAGGGTTGCAAGAATGACTTCTGAAAGGGAAGAACTAGAGGAGGAACTTACAAAGGTGTCAAAAATGTTCAAAGAAAGGGGGTACCCAAAAAAAGTGATCCAAGAATACGAAGAATATGTTTTAGGAGAATGGGGTAATAAATATAAGCCCCTTTTAGGTCTTGATATAAGTGAGGAAGGTAGTAAAAAAGTAAGAGAAACGGAAGGTGTCAGATTTGAAAGAGCTATGGTTATACCCTTTGGAAGTAAAACAAAAGAGGTTGAAAATATTATAAACAAGAATTGGATCATATTTAAAAATAACCCAAAATTATGGGGCATTGGGGGGGATAAACCCAATTTTGTTTATAAATTAGGGCCGAATTTAAAAAGAAGTTTTGAAAGTGGTAAGGGTAAGAAAATTTATGGTGGTACTAAAAAGTGTGGAAACTGCTCTCAATGCAGATATATATATATAATAATGATCACATTACATTAAATAACATATTCCTGTCTAAAATCAACTTTGTTAAGGGTAACTGCCAAACTAGAGGTATAATATACTTGGCTATGTGTAAATCCTGTCCAGCCTTTTACGTGGGGAAAACAGAACGAAGGCTGAGGGACAGGATGTATGAACATTCATATCAGATTTTTACTAAGAATTTGAATAATGCATTATATAAACATTCCACAATATGTAATCACTTTATAGAGTTTAATTTTGGAATATTAGAAAAAGTTGCACATGAACCAAGAGGTGGGGATTATAGAAGCCACATAGAAGACAAAGAAACATGGTGGCAAATTAAATTACAAGCTGGGCAAACGCCTGGCTTAAATGAAATCATTTCTATCAAACCCATTTTAAATAAAAGGGCATTAATTGGAAAATAAATTTAAATGTTTTTTTAACAATACTGTATAATATGTATATATTTATAAATTTAACAGAATGAACTGCATGTATTTTATAACTAACATGCATACATTTTTTAAAAAACATATGTACAAATGTTTTTTTAATACTGGTCAGAAACCTACTTAATATTAATGAAGTTTTTAGTACAACTAATGGTGATGTCATAATTGATTGATATAAAAGGAATTATTTGAAAATGTTAACTGATTCTGATGAAATCCCTTTTGAGGGAAGAAAGCGCTCAATCCTGCTGTTCGTTCTATTATTTTAATGTTTCAGTGTGAAAAATAAAATAAGGAACCCCAGAGATTTCCGTCTCAGCAGTGACTACTTTGTTTGGTATTTGTGGACTTTGCACTGTTGGGTCCGTTTTATCTTGAGATTAAGAAACAGATGAAGACTTGGACCAACGTCTCTCAAGGAATGGAGACGGGACCCTAGAAGGTACAGCTCTATAGTCGGGGACTATCAGACCCAAAAAAGCACCTTCTGAGCCAAAGTACTCTGATCTGAAGACACTTTGGGAGATGTTGTCTTGGAGATGGACAGCTTCGGATCTCACTTGGATTTCTTAAGGGGAGGCTCTGTTGATTAAGGAGTTGAAGAACTCAACTTTTTTGGGGACTTTCTGGGAGCATCCTTGGAAGCTACTTTAGAGGATGAGCCCCAGATATGGCTTCTGAAAAAGAAGCAGGCAAAAGACCCTTGACAATTTATCGGTCCACTACAGCCCGCAGATTAAAACTGACATATATCACAAAGCACATTAAGATGTTCTGGGCCTAAGCAGCAGACACAGAGATCATGGGCTTCAGAGTAAGGCAGCTTATGGCCAGCCACATTTTTTTTTAGATTTTTTAACACTTTTCATCATGAAAAAAATCTCAAAACGGTAATAAAAAAAGTTTTTTTTAAAGGGTAAGAAGGAAGGGAAAAACAGTAAACCTGTACCAGCAATGGTACTGAAGAATACACCTAAGATTTTTAAAGCTTGAGGAAAAATAACAATAATACCAGCAATGGTAGAAGAGAAATACACTGTGTGTACATATAATAATATAGAAAGGAAAATATCAAGGCACTTCTGAATATGCTCCAGAGCAAAGCTGACCACATCTATAAGCGAAAGCGGCAAACGAGACCTGAGGTATGTTAGGGGTTGGTGCATTAAGGATAAGGAGGAGTTTGAGAGTTTCAGTTGGCCACAAGCTATAGTAATGACCAAATCGTACCTAAGGTCTGGATCTGAACCCAATGGTTGAGGAATGAATGAAAAAAAGAAGTTATGTACTCACCATAATGTTCCATCTGAGAAGTTCTACTTCATCTGTCTTTAACCTGTGGAATACCAGATCCGTATCGGATCCGAGCCGGCAACCTTACTAGCATCTGCTCCGAGTTCAAACTTCCTCCCCTTACCCATTAATACACCTCCACTACCTTCCAACCCCCAGATCGAGTTTGCTGAATCTTATACTGATAACCAAACCTGAAAAAATACTTGTGACCTATAAATGCAGCCTGTAGGCTGTTCATATGTAGAGGTCTGGGGGAAGGAGGGAGGGATGGTTGAAGACAAATGAAGTAGAACTACTCAGATGGAATGTTATGGTGAGTACATAACTTCTTTATCTGTAGTAGTTTACTTCATTTGGTCTTCAACCTGTGGGAAAGAGTCCCCAGCTACTAACCTCCTGGGAGGCCCTCATGAAAGGATATTCCGGAGCACCGCGGAACCAAAGGATGCTCTCCTTCTGGAAGTCAAATCCAATTTGTAATGAGAAATAAATGTATGAGATGAGGACCAAGTAGCTGCAGAACAAATATCATCCAAAGAAACTCTACATCAAAAAGCCGCAGACGTGGCCATTGTTCTAGTGGAATGAGCTCTCACCTGACCCAGAGGAGACATGCCTCTGTCTTTATAGACCTGAAAGATGCATGAAGAAATCCATCTAGCAATAGTGACCTTGGAGATAAGGTTTCCCCAAAAAAGGTTTATAGAAGGATACAAATAGTCGATCAGATTTACGGAAAATTTTTTGTCCTGTGTAAATAGAATCGTAATCCAGCAGGTGGAGTTTGTATTCCATCTTGTTAGTAAAATTAGGAAAGAAGACATGCAAATTGATGGTTTGATTGATATTGACTGGTGATGCCACCTTAGGGAGAAAGGATGGATTGGTCAGAAGGGAAACCCTATCTTTCTGAAAAATCATATAAGGAACTTTGATGGACAAGGCCTGCAGTTCTAAAACCATTGTGGCAGAGGTAATAGCCACCAGAAATGCTGTTTTCCAAGATAAATATTTCAGATCTGCGGTTGCAGCAGGTTCAAAAGGCAGAGCGACCAAAGCTTGAAAAACCATAGTAAGGTCCCATGGGGGAACAGGATCCTTGACTGGGGGGGGCATAACAAAAAAGTGCCTTTGATAAAGCCTTTACACAGTCTGGAGGAGGCTAGAGAGGCAGAATTCTCACCCACATGAAAATGAGAAACGGCAGCCAACTGAACCTTGACAGTAGAACAACTAGCTCCATGTTGAAAAATATCAGCTAGAAAATAAATCATCATCATCATCTTTCGGCTTTTCCCGTTAGGGGTCCCCACAGCAGATCATCTCTTTCCATTTCTTCCTATCCTCTGCATCTTGCTCTGTCACACCAACCGCCTGCATGTCCTCTCTCACCACGTCCATAAACCTTATCTTAGGCCTTCCTCTTTTCCTCTTACCTGGCAGCTCCATCCTTAGCATCTTTTTCCCAATATACCCATCATCCCTCCTCAGCACATGTCCAAATCAACGCAATCTCGTCTCTTGCTTTGTCTCCAAACTGTCCAACATGAGCTGACCCTCTAATATACTGATTCCTAATCCTATCCATCCTAGTCACACCGAGTGCAAATCTTAACATCTTTAACTCTGCCACATCCAGCTCTGACTCCTGCCTTTTTGTCAATGTCACTGTCTGCAACCCATATAACATAGCTGGTCTCGCTACAGTCTTGTAGACCTTCCCTTTCATTCTTACTGGTACCAGTCTGTCACAAATCACTCCTGACACTCTTCTCCACCCATTCCACCCTGCCTGTACTCTCTTCTTCACCTCTCTTCCACATTCACCATTACTCTGAACTGTTGATCCCAAGTACTTAAACTCGTCCACCTTTACCAACTCTACTCCCTGCATCCTCACCATTCCTCTACCCTCCATCTCATTTACACACATATATTCTGTCTTAGCCCTGCTGACCTTCATTCCTCTGCTCTCTAGAGCATATCTCCACCTCTCCAGAGTCTCCTCAACCTGATTCCTACTCTCACTACAGATCACAATGTCATCTGCAAACATCATAGTCCACGGGGTCTCCTGTCTGATCTCATCTGTCAACCTGTCCATCACTACTGCAAATAAGAAAGGACTCAGAGCTGATCCTTGATGTAATCCCACCTCCACCTTAAACGGATCTGTCACTCCCACTGCAGTCCTCACAACTGTCACACTACCCTCGTACATATCCTGTACCACTCTTACATACTTCTCTGCCACTCCCGACTTCCTCATACAATACCACAAATCTTCTCTAGGCACCCTGTCATATGCTTTCTCCAAGTCTACAAAGACACAACGCAACTCCTTCGGACCTTTTCTGTATTTCTCCAATAACACTCTCAGAGCAAACACCGCATCTGTAGTGCTCTTTCCTGGCATGAAACCATACTGCTGATCACTAATCATCACCTCCCTTCTTAACCTAGATTTTACTAATCTCTCCCATAACTTCAAGCTGTGACTGATCAATTTTATCCCTCTGTAGTTACTGCAGCTCTGCACATCACCCTTTATTCTTAAAGATAGGTACCAAAACACTTTCTCCACTCCCCAGGCATCCTCTGACTTTCCAAAATTTCATTAAACAATCTAGTTAGAAATTCCACTGCCATTTCTCCTAAGCACCTCCATGCTTCCATTGGGATTTCATCTGGGCCAACAGCCTTTCCATTCTTCATCCTCTTCATAGCTGTCCTTACTTCCTCCTTGCTTATCTGTTTCACTTCCTGATTCACTATCCCCACATCATCCAACCTTCTCTCTCTCTCATTCTCTTCATTCATCAGCCTCTCAAAATACTCTTTCCATCTACTCAACACACTCTCCTCTCTTGTGAGTACCTTTCCCTCACGATCCTTTATCATCCTTACTTGCTGCACATCTTTCCCAGCTCTGTCCCTCTGTCTAGCCAATCGGTACAGGTCCTTTTCTCCCTCTTTAGTGTCCAATCTCTCATACAATTCTCCATACGCCTTATCCTTAGCTTTCGCCACCTCTCTCTTTGCCATGCGCCTCATCTCCTTATACTCATGTCTACTTTCCTCATCTCTTTGACAATCCCACTTCCTCTTCACCAGCCTCTTCCTCTGTATACTCTCCTGTACTTCCTCATTCCACCACCAGGTCTCCTTGTCCTCCTTCCTCTGTCCAGATGTCACACCAAGCACCTTTCTAGCAGTCTCCCTTACTAGTTCTGCTGTAGTTACCCAGCTATTCGGTAACTCTCCACTGCCTCCCAGTGCCTGTCTTAACTCTTCCCTAAACTCCACTTCACAATCACCCTTTTTTAACTTCCAACATTTAATCCTTGGCACTGCTTTCACACTCCTCCTCTTCTTGATCACCAACGTCATCCTACAGACCACCATTCTATGCTGCTTAACTACACTTTCCCCTGCCACCACTTTACAGTCTCCAATCTCCTTCAGACTGGCCCTCCTACATAGGATATAATCCACCTGTGTGCATCTTCCTCCACTCTTGTACATCACCCTATGCTCCTCCCTCTTCTTAAAATACATATTCACCACAGCCATGTCCATCCTTTTCGCAAAATCCACAATCATCTGACCTTCTGCATTCCTCTCCTTAAAACCATTCCTACCCATCTCTTCCTCATCCTCTCTGTTCACTTCACCAACATGCCCATTAAAGTCCGCTCCAATCACTAATCTCTCACCCTTGGGTACACTCACCACAACTTCATCCAACTCATTCCAAAATTTCTCTTTCTCATCCATCGCACACCCAACTTGTGGAGCATATGCACTACCAAAATTCATCATTACACCATCAATTTCGAGCTTCATAAACATCACTCCGTCAGACACTCTTCATGTCTAAAATACTCTTGGCATATTGTTCCTTTAGTATAACCCCTAACTCATTTCTCCTGCCATCCACACCATGACAGAACAATTTGAACCAGTTTCCTAAACACCTGGCCTTACTTCCCTTCCATTTGGTCTCTTGCACGCACAATATATCAACCTTCCTTCTCTCCATCATATCAGCTAGCTCTCTTCCTATACCAGTCATACTGCCAACATTCAAAGTTCCTACCCTCAATGCTACACTCCTAACCTTCCTCCTCTCTTCCTGCCTTCGGGCATGCCTTCGCCCTCCTCTTCTCCTTCGGCCAACAGTAGCCCAATTTCCGCCAGCACCCTGTTGGCTAACAGTACTGGTGGCAGTCGTCGTTAACCTGGGCCTCGACCAATCCGGTATGGAAATATGAAATTTTCACGCCATAAGTTATGTGGCAGAATTTTTACATCAAATAAAGAATGGCAGAAATAGGAGCCATGAAAGGGTCTAAACTCCTTTGAGAGGCCCAAAAGGAAAAACGTTTCCACTTGCTGCGATAAACCTTCCTGATCGAAGACTTATGAGCGGCCACCAAAATAGACCTAACTGAGGAGGATAATCCAGGAGTCCTAGCAATCACGGGAACTGGAGCAGCCAAGCTGTGAGCTTCAAACTGTCCAGATTCGGATGAGGAATCCCTGAAGGGTGTGAAATCAGATACTGAATGGGATCCAAGGTGGAGCCAGAATGTGAGACCAAAGGAAGGGAAACCATACCTGGCAAGGCCAAAATGGGGCAATGAGGATCACTTTGCTTCCCAGTCGACGATTTTTCTGTAGAAACCTCGGAATAACAGGTTCTAGCGGGTAAGCATACAGAAGACCGGGAGGCCAAGCATGTACTATAGCATCTCTGGGGGGACTCCCCCAGCAGGGGATTCAGAGCAAATAACTCACTGCACTTCGCGTTGGAAGGAAATGCAAAGAGATCACAGCAAGGCTGACCCCACTCACTGAAGATCCGTTCCGTTACTGAAAGATTCAGAGACTACTCGTATGGGATCAGAATAGTCCGATTTAACCTGTCCACTAAGATGCTGGACCGTCCTGGAATGTGGGTTGCGATGAGAAAGCGACCAGTGGAGATCGCCCATTTCCACACTCTTATGGCCTCGCGACAAAGGGGGTAAGATCTGGTCCCTCCCTGTTTGCTGATATACCAGACCACTGACATGTTGTCTCACTGAATTGTAATCGTTCCCAGAGGAAG